>NC_056728.1:1816781574-1816963996 GCF_019279795.1 Protopterus annectens | reverse complement strand
CAACCCACTGGGCCATTTACTGGGGGATATTGGCTATGCATTGGAAACCTGGATGATGACACTCATCAGAAATGCACACCCATGGAAGAATGCCATAATGAGGCACACATCCAAACCAGAAGCATCACAGAGCATGTGTTTGGGGTGTTAAAGTCATGGTTCCGGTGATTAGATACATCTGGTGGAGTCCTGCAGTATAATCCAGAGACATGTGCACAGATCTTCACAGTATGTGCTATGCTGCACAATCTGATCTTGCAGGAACAGCTGCAGCAGAAGCAGAACACACATTCCCCACCAATGTATAGGTCACCACAGACACAGTCAGAGGAGGGCTCAGAGGAGGAACCACCAGCTGCTGTGCCTGCAGGCAGATGTAGGTATGCTCAGTACACTCTTGCTTTGGCTAAAAGACAATGCCTAGCACATTCACTGACCACCTAGGTACCTAATACCTTTCTCCTACTCGCACACATAGTAAAATTGATGCCACGCACTTCATACAACCTGTACTTCCCCATGTACTGGTTGTGTACTCCTTGCATCAGACAGCATCAGCCCGGAACTCAAAATGTGTTCACTGCCTCATTTGCAAGGTACTAGTAGTTTTTGAATGATATTATGGAACACCTCACTCCACCAGCGGCTGCAGTGCCTGATGTGTGCATCTACAATGGATACTCTGTACCAGGACAGAGAGCAGGTGCTCCGTCTGATGTAGTTGTGTGTCCACTATGTAGTGCGCAATCCTACGCACCATACCTGGCAACTCATCCCAGGTGATAAATGCACCCCCTCCACCACTGCTCCCAGAGGGGACCGCCACATATCCACTGGGGCAGAACTACCTGAGGGCCCAGGTAGTGCAGGGGGAGCAGAGGGAGTGCTGCCAGACTGCAGCTCAGATGTGCTGGGCCTTGTTGCTGTAGCCAGTGGAGTGAGAGTAGGAGGATCACAGAGGACTTGCCTGTCCTACTGTGCTGTAGTAATTAAAAAACATGAACATACAATTATAAAATAAAAAAAAAATGAAAATAAAAAAATAGACATAAAAAAAATAAATAGGTGAACAAAGAAAATAAAAATTAAACATAATTACAAAAATAAGAAAAACAGATTATATAGCAACAAATGCAAACAAAATCAGAAATAATAAATTAAAACAAAGAAATGCAAAAATTTACCTAACAAAATGAAAACAAATTAAACAATAAAAAAAGAAGAAAAGGGGTGAGGTGAGAGAAAAAAAATGACAATATTAGTAACTTCATAGTTAATATACAAATGCTTTCGACAATTATTTCACTGTATTCTGAGACATTTTACTTTTAACATTACCAACTCCTAAGAAATTTCTTTACTACTTTGAAGACTACCCAGTTACTAATAGATGGACTCTGTAGTACTGATCAGATTGCAGCCAGCAATCATTCATTTGTGCATATATTGCACATATGCATGCTTACACTTGACAGCAGGCCAGTCATGCTAGGGGAATTGAGGTCTAAAAGCAACTTGCTATAATGATCATTAGCTAACAGTATTATGTATATAATACTGAAAACATAACACTCTTGTACACACTATTGTATATGTGGGAAGTGTGGTCTTTGAATCCACAACTGCTGACTACTGCATGCATACTGTCCTTTTACACTTTACATATGCCTGCTCACTGTTATTTGAGAATGTGAAATAGTTGCTTTGTGCTACAAAGCATGCCATGCATGCTTTCTTTTACAGTTGAGACATGCATGCTCAATTATATACTACTGTCTGAAATAACAAGTCATCTGTCTTTAACAGTTAAAGCTACAGTATATATGCGCACATATCACTTGCTTCCCTCATCCTTGCCAGGCATGCTCCATGAGACCTCACATTTGATCCCCTTTCTTCAGCAGCTCTGGAAAAGAAAAACAAAACAGAATGCCATTATGAATACCAGTCTTGACTATATTCAGCACTAACTTTTACTATTGGTCAATGCATTTTATACTTACACATCTGTGGAGTGTTCTCTGCTCTACATTCCCTGATCCATTAATCAAGGGTATCCCTGTTCCTCCTACAAAGGTCATCATAATGATGGCAACACTGCTCAACAGTGCATGGGATACCTGTTACACTGATCAAAGCCCTAGCCAAACTACTCCAGGCCTCAGACTTATACTGAGAACCTGAGTAGTCTTGCTGCAATAGGCATGGAGCTTGCTTCTTAACTAGGAGCCCAACAAAAACTTTGGGCTCCTGAAAACCCCAGCACTGTGCATGAAAGTGCACACCCTCTCCAACACCAGCCATGTCTCCTAAAGGTCAAGCTCAATGTTTAATGAGCATTTCCTGCCAATTCCACTTTGAATATATGTTTTCTCACCAATTGCACATATTATGCTTACTACAGTGCACACTGTCTGTTTTTTACTACATTTGAAAACACTGAGCGGCGCTTACCATTGCTCAAACACCGTAAGCCAGGGTGTGCAATGGTAAACAGCATGCAACAGTGGGCAATAAAAAAATGAATGTAGTTCCAAGGATATTTGATATACAGCCACTTATGTAGCTCTGTTATTCAAATGGGATTGGAGAAATATACTTGCATCAACATAGTACACATTATACACACAGTTATACTTTTCATAATATATGCACAAAACCCATATAAATGATTAGGTAAAAAATAACTGACACAATATTAGTGTCTCAGCCTTCATACATGTAAATATTAATATCAGTTACATGTCAGGTGCTATGACTGCGTAAATATGATGTGACTTGGAACAACCTTAAAAGTGCATGACATATGCATTTTTCAAACCTAGGACCATGTGTGCAGTATTCTTAAACTTACAGCTCTTGCCACAAGAAGGTTGAGAAAACACTTGTCTATGTTGCACGTCATTTGTATAATCTGCAATGTCAACACAGTAAAAGAAAAGTTTGCTCACCCTGTACTAGGACCCAGAACCATTTGCACTGCAGACCTAGACTTACCATCTATTGCCACAGAATTAGTTACATGACATCCCTTATATTAGTATTCATTGTTAACTTAACGGTGTTACCACAACACAGCCTCGCTTACCGGGTTTGCGCAATAACAAGTGGTACTAACTGAATGCATCCGTGTTCTATTTTTGGCTGTCTGGGTCATGTCTGATACATGGGTGGTCAAGTTGCACAAATGAGCTAAGCATTGCACAAACGTGAAAAACAGGAAAAATAAAATGCAGAATGTGCAAGCGAGCTAAGTAAAAAGAGAGAAATGAAAAACAATAAAATATATGAAATTAATAAATGCAGAATGACATATCTATGGCAAGGTCCTTTGTATTATTTTTCCTTATTAAAAAGTATTTGGAACTCTGTCAAATTTCAAACAAGGGAAAGCTATAATAGTCAAACCTCTCATCTGTACAGATTGTCACAGAATGTCCAGATTTGTACTTCATATTTTTGGTCTGTTTCTCATAAAATTTGTGGGTTTTTGACAAATCACTTGGGACTGATTTCAGAAAATAATGACAGTCATTCGAGATTCAGATTTCATACACTTCGGAACATTCATGCTACTGCAAAACCTGTTATTCTATCATTTTTTTAAGGTTGTAAGGGCAGTACTTAAATGTTGCCCCTATTTTTGGCCCTTTGTCACCCCATTATTTTTAGCTTTGTTCAGATTTCTTGCTGTAAGTGGTTGAGAGGCCTGATTGCCATGCTGCAGACAGCAACCTTACATGGAAATGCTATCTGCATTCCTGAAGAGGTTTTGTGACTGTAATAACAGTATTGCATGCCACAAAGCCTTGTTTAAGCATGACGTGCTTCATTAATATGCATTGCAGAGCACCACCACAGGCACAACTTTGTGTACATGGAAACACTCCATGTAGGCTCTACACAAACTCTACACAGAGTTTCTTGAATCCTGTCCTATGTCATAATGCTCACCTACAGTCAACCAGTCATTGGTTGGTACTGCCAATAATGGCAACAGACAGAGATTCAAAGTTACATTGTAACTTTAATAACTCACAAAATTGCAACAGGGCAAAAGGCAGTTGATATCACATCTCTTCAACTGACACACCAGACTCAAAAAACATCATGGGTATCCACAGTCGTAATGACATACGAGCTGCAATACATATTCATACATATGCACACATGAAAGTAAACCTGTACATGTTTTTATCATCATGGTTTCTAAGGAAGATGTGTAGTCCTGTTTTAAGTCTATGGCTTTAGAATTATTGAGACATTTTTTTCAGACTTTTATGATGACAGTACTTGTTTAATGTCATCAAGACTACAGTTGGCATTTTCTCCTAGGCTGGTTTATGCATAGAGAATGACTTTTTGATCTCTGGAGTAATTCAAGGGGCAGGTGTGCTTTAAACCATTTTGGTTTTAGTAAGACAAAATATCTCTTGGAGCGATGACAGGTGTGCGACAAGTGTTTTTCTGAGTGATACTTCTCCTGTCAGTAATAGCCAGAGTGCTAAAGAGATGGTCTTGCTGCTGCACTTTTAGTGACCTCCATTTGATTATCCTCATTGGAGATTTGTGTGCCCTTGCAGAGCAAGCACTGGTCACAATAATGGTCAGTAAGTAGATCCGCATTCATTTTGGTGGCATCATGCCACTGGCATAACATTTGTCTGCTCTATTACATTCAGATCAGAAGTAGGAAGCCAAGAAAACTCCTGACTTTGAAATTAAATAACAGACCTAATACAAATTGTTATAGACTGGTCAGATCTTGCTGTGTGAGTATTTCTTTGACAATCTGGTGGTTTAATGGTGCATGGGAATTTTTATAAATATGTCTAAATCTGGAATCTTTTTATATAAAATTCAGTTAAATGAAATCTTACTATTTAAATTAGCTGCTTGTCTAATTAGATACATGCTTCTAATTTTTGCAGGTAATTTTTAGTATTGTGTAGTTAGTTGATAAGGTAGAACTGAAGGACATCAAGCCACGCTGATGTAAAAAAAAGGACTATAAACATGAAGAGTTTCTTAGTATGTGTTGTTTCTATTTTATGTTCCTTGTTAATATGGAAGACACTATAGAAATATTATGCAAATCTTAGGTTTTTAGTTTTGCATTTATATTAATACAGTGCTTCTGCTAGCAGTTAATTTACCAGCATTTTAGGAGTGACACCACAGCTTTCAAGTTGTAAGAACCTTTTCTGGGCAAAAAGTACTCTGAATGCTGTGGCAAATGTACCACTAGTGAATGAGCTATATTGTGGCAAAAAGCTTGCCAAAATAAATTCTTCTGACTTATATAGGTTCATAGGTTCATAGGTTCATACTAGGCTATCTGCCCTGGGGCAATTATAAGCCTAGCCAGATTCTGTATGGCTTACGCCACCCCTTGATTTGAGTATACTGTGCCCTTTTTAAGATTTAGTTTACTGTGCCTCTGTCTAATAGTGACACGGGAGTAATCCCTGGGACAAACCTACGATCCCCCATCCACTTATTGAGATTCTTCTTGAAGAGATTCAGTGAGGTGCTCTGCCTCACATGAACTGGAATTCTATTCCAGAGCGAAGGGAGCCTCTGGGTTATGAACCTGTCCCTCCAGCAAGTTCTATTTATTTCTGTACTGAGGTTCAAGTCCCTCGAGCGTGTGGCTCTAAGGGATTTAGATTTACTGAGGTGGAGCATGTCCATTAATTATGGATTTGACATAGCTTTGTATGTCAGGCATAGATCGCCTCGAAGTAGGCGGTATGCAACTGAGTAGAGCTGGAGTTTTTTTAACCAAGCAGCATATGGCATCTGTTTGAGACCCTTGATCCTCTTGGTGAGATACTTTTGGGGTCTTTCTAATTGCTGCAGGTGTCAGGTAAGGTACATCCCAAAAGGGGCATTGTATTCTATGATGGGCCTGATGAGGGATGAATAAAGGCACGATTACCTCTCTTGATCTAGATGTGAAACCCTTTGTGATGAGGTGGGCTATGTAGAAGGTCTTTCTAACCACTTTGGCAATGTGGTTTTCAAAGGAGAGATTGCTATCAACTTGGGTCCCCAGGTCCCTAATAACTTTCTCTGTACTTAATGGGTTTCCGCCTATATGGTAATTTGTGGGCACATTGTTTTTGCCAAAGGGTATGACTATACATTTTTTGGCATTTAGCTTTAAACCATGGCACTGGCACCAGTTATCTGTCTCTGTGAGACTTTTTTGAAGGATGTTTGTGTCAGCTGGAGAGTTGATTATGGCGCCCAGTTTGCAGTCGTCTGCGAACTTGGTGAGCCATAGTCCTGCCACGTTTGCCTGTACCTCGGAAAAGTATATACCGAACAAGAGTGGTCCCAGGACAGAACCCTGTGGGATGCCACTTGTGACCGGTTTCGAGTCTGACATGGCTCCAGCAACTCTCACTCTGTGGTTTCTGTCTTTGAGCCAGTTTGCGACCCGTGACATAGGGGTTTATATTTAAGCTGGATAGCTTATCTATGATGCCTGAGTGGGATATTGTGTCAAATGCCTTTGCAAGGTCCAGATAGGCTGTGTGGACTACCTTCCCTTCATCTATGGCTTTGGTGACTGTTTCAAGGAAATCAACCAGGTTCAAAAGGCAGGATCTGCCCTTGACAAAGCCGAACTGGGTAGGATCTAGTGTCTGTAGGTCCCCAATGTCTTTGTTTATGAGCTCCATGATGATCCTCTCCATAGCCTTGCAGACTAAGCTAGTCAGGCTTATGGGGCGATAGTTTCCAGGGTCCGTAGAGGCTCCACCTTTGTGGAGTGGGACCACTGTTGCTGTACGCCATTCTGTGGGCACATATCCTGTAGTGAGGCTGAGATTGTATAGCTGTTTTATTTGAGGGATTAGTTCTTCTTGTAATTCATGTAGGATGCAACCTGGGACGCCATCTGGTCCCATGGAAGCAGTGTTTTTTGCTTTGGAGAGGGCAGCCTTCACCTGAGCATCTGAGATGTTTGGGAGGCAGCCCTCTGCCGGGATTGATACTTGCTCTTTTGGGGGGAGGGGATGGAGAAGTTTGCACTGAACCTGTCTGCCAGGATATTGGCGATGTCTGTGGGTTCAGTGTATTTTTTGTCGTTTAGAATCAACTCAGAACAAGTCTGGGAGTTGTATCCCAGGTTTCTAACATGACTGAAAAAAGCCTTATGATTGTCTTTGATGTCCTGTGCAATTTTTCTCTCGAAGCTGGCCTTGGAGGATTTTATGAGGGATCGTAATTTTTTGCTAGTACTGATCAGAGATGCCTTCCCTATTAGGGATTTTGCTCTATCATGTAGTAGCTTCCTCCTTCTGTTGTACAGTTTATTTATGGCAGGGGTCCACCAGACTGGACGCCTGCCTTTGGATGATTGGGTCTTGGTTTTGTTTGGGATAGCATGATCCATGCATTCCTGGAGATGTCCGTAGAATGCATTTATATAGGATTCTGCAGTTTGGGCTGTAGTTTCCACTGGCCCTGGGGCCTTGAAGGATTCCACTTTGGTTTTGAGAAGTGAGAAGTTCGCTTTTGAGAAGTTTTTCACTGTGGTTTTCTGGGCTGGGGTGGGGTCGGGATGTGGACATCCAGTGAAATTAATTTATGATCTGATCTTACCAATGAGGGATATACTTCTGGTGTGGAGCATAGAGTCCCCATGTTGGTAATGATCAGGTCTAGTATGTTGTCCCCTCTTGTGGGAGTGGTGACTAGTTGTTCCATAGCATTTGAGTTTATAATTTCCAGGAATCTTTGGGCTAAGGTGCTGGGGCTTGAGTAGCGCTCCCAGTCAATGTTTGGGTAGTTGAAGTCGCCCAATATAATGGTGTTCGGAGAGATCTTCATGTTCTCCAATGTTTTCAGGAAAGCCGAATGGGATTCCTAACTTTGAGAGGGTGGTCTGTAGGATGCTATAAACTGAAAAGCAGTCTTGCCCACTGTTAGTTGCACATGGATGGTCTCCGATACTTCGGGCAATGCCACTAACCTGGAGGTGTGGATATCCTTGATAAATATGGAAACTCCCCCCTCCTTTTGTGGTTCGGTCCGGGTTTTGGGGCCGAAAAGCATGATATGAGGTATAGCCTGGTAGTGCTGGGGTGCTCTCTGGAGCCTTGAACCAGGTTTCTGTCACTGCACAGATATGTAATCCCTTATCTCTGTGCTCTAACAAGAAGGGATGCTAAAGCAAATATTGGTGTTGCCGCACATTTACATTCCAATGAGAACCAAATGATGCATGAAAAGGACGACGAGAGGGTTCAGATAAGCAAATAATTTAGCTCTGTCAATGGTCAGCCACTGTACTTGTGTGATTCTGCTGTATGTCCATCCATGTATGCGCTGTATGTGTATGTGCATGATGGATGCTAAAAAAGACAAAATGGAAATTGTAGGTAGGCGAGTGGCTATTACACGTATAAAGCATAATGTATAACTTCCAAGATTTTTTTGTAGTCATGTGATTCTAGAAAATCAATTTTATCAAATTACTTCATCAAACTGACCTAGAAAATTCTACTTTCTTTGAAATACCTACACCTGAGAAATTGCTAATGTATGCTTAATCAAATGGAACTCGATTAAAGATTATTCAGCAAATATCGTGCTAGTGCCTTTCCCGCAAACAGGAGATGCATACAAAGTGCTTCCTCATGTCCCATATCCCATATCCAATCTTTCAGTGCATTACCATCTGATTTTGATCTTCATTTTTCAGTTCTAGTGTTAAAATGTCCGTTTTGCCTTCTTTTTTTTATCTGTGAGTAATCTGCCTAAACAAATATTATTATTATTCTTAAACCAGAGTCAACATGTCTGCGGCAATCCACATTCCCACTTTGAAGATCTGTTTGTTCTTTCTTTGCTACATTTAGTGACACAACATCTGATTCCAAATCCTATCCTTCAGTGCATTTTCTTCTGATATTAAATGCCATTATTATTTCACATTGGAAAGATTATTTCATGCTGTTGCAGCAGCACAAAACAGCATGCTGTTGTATCTGTCTTACAATCTTATCTAATCCTGATGCTCTTAGGTGATTGTAAGGCAATTGAATGTTCTCTGAATGTGTTTCCACATTTCTTTCTGTTTGTAAATCTGCCTCCTCCATTATCAGTAGACAAGTCATCTATTTTTGCTTCCTCTTCTCTACTGATGAGGAAATTTCATTGTCCCGAGAAGGTAAACACTTGTTCTTTGCCAACATTTTATTTCAAATGGCACATGTTCTGTCCTGTTCTATGTAGCTATGGACAAGTCCTGAGAACAGAATAACTACAGTGATGCACATTATTCTGCATTTTTTTCAACTATACATCTCTTTTAAAAAGTCTTTATTTTGTCTTGAAATAGACTATAAGTACCACAAATAAAATCTTTAAGATGATTTGTTTAGTGATGTGAACAGCACTTTCAGTTCCACACAGTGCCTCCCAGCCCACTTCATATATGAGCAAATGTGCTGCATTTAAATTTCTACTGAGATCCCATAGTTGTAATTGCACATATTCAGTTATTGGATTTCATATCATCTTCTTTTTTATAGAGCTAATGAGATTTCTACAGTAAGTAAACACACACACACACACACACACACACACACACACACACACACACACACACACACACACGACTTTTGGGGCCAGTGTTCTCATTTTTAAATGCTGTAATTTCAAATCATTTTACCAAGCATCTTTACTGAAGCCATATTTACTGTTCTTTCATGAGAGGCTTTTGCTGTACAGTGCTCGATTTCCACTCCATTTTATTATATCTCTGCCAGGCTAAGCCTTACTAAGGTCTCCCCTCTTGCAGGATAACAGTGAAATAGATGGGGACTTACTTAGACTGCTGTCAGCTGGCTGTGCATTAAGCCCCTCTGATGTGCAAAGATCTTTGCTACTTTTTTGTGTACTCACTCTTGCACAAAAGGTTAGCTCTAATGTTAACCTCTGAGTTTACCATAATTATTACTCTCTTAGACTTCTACTTTTAATTGTGTGTGTTACTTGAAAATCTGTTTTCAGACTGCTGTGTTAATCATGTATCCAACCTGTGCCCCTCATTTGATTTAGATGTGTGTAACTGACAGCACTAACTTTAAAGTGTAATTGTAAAATGCTGAAAACAAGTTATGTCTTAATAGTTTTGGAACTTTTAGATAGTGTAGGCAATAAGATGTGCAGTTTCTGAAAATTTTAGATGTTTTAGAATTTATGTTGATTTGAATTCAATTTTTTTGTACTTTTATGATAAGAAATGTAGAAAATTGTACTAGGCTGTTTTAATTATTTCAAGGTAAATGCTTCTTTTATTTATTATTTTATATGCACTGGGTGGCCTAAATGGACAGAGCGCATTTACAGGGAGACCTTGGAAAAAACTCCAGACATCCAAAATCTATGGAGAAAGCATCTGCAATAAATATGTAAGCCCCTCAGACATAGAAATGAGTCAGTACAATAGAATATATAGGACACATTATTTGGGGTGTTTTGAAACAGTTAATGCACAGCATTAAGTGATATAATATGGCACATGGAGTGGTTGATTTAGAGACACAAGTAGCAGGACCATGCTGCAGAAGAAATAATGTTGTGTACAGAGTATACAGGTGACTGCATAATGCTATGCAAATAAATGCCATCATGCTAATAAGAAATATCTTGCATGCAAATGACACTGTGGAGTGATTCAAAAACATATATATTTAACACTAACAACTAGCATGTTCATCTGTTTGAATGCTAGGATATCATAGTGAACAATAGCTTTACTCAAACTATGATGCCAGGATGCCAGGAGTAGCATTTGTATTAGCAAAGCAGCATTTGTTAGTGGTGCCTTTGCAGCCAGAACCCACAGTGTTGCATGTGATTGCCCTCCATGCCCTCCATATCTAATATGTCTGCCAGCAGCTGGCATACCATCACCTCTAAAACCAGGACATTGTCAACCACTACTATGTGGATAGAGATACCTTATGGGAGTAAGTACATATGTGATACACCACACTTAAAATCAAGGGTGATGGATGGATTGCCTATCCCAATGGATGCAAAGTTTTGTGTGCCACTATCCATCCTTGCTACAAGGACTTTTCAGCATCCAACAATAAACATATTAGGAGTTTCATAGATGCTGGCCTTGCAAATCATACGCCAGATCCTATGGATTGCCTATCCCAATGGATGCAAAGTTTTGTGTGCCACTATCCATCCTTGCTACAAGGACTTTTCAGCATCCAACAATAAACATATTAGGAGTTTCATAGATGCTGGCCTTGCAAATCATACGCCAGATCCTTGACTTGATGCTGTAGCAGTGGAGGACAAATTTGGTCTTCACAGACAGGAGCATTCTGCAACATAGTCCTTTTCCCTGAGTCTCTAGGGCCATTGAATGCAACCACTTCACCATAAAGCTTTAGTTGCACCACATGGTGTCCAGTATATCAACTAGAAAGGCTTCCACTCCATCAACTGCCAAGTGGTGTGCAATGCAAAAGATATTATATGCATTGTACCTGTGCACTAGCCGGGCAGAGCCCATGATTTCAACATCTGACACATGCATGACCTTTACCAGTGTTTCATGCAGGGTGACTTTCCACAGGAATATCTAGTTGGTAGTTGCAAACATTCCCAGCTATAAACTCCTCGATATGAAGTTTCAATTGATGTAGAAAGCAGGACACTTGTAATTGTGTTTGCTGATGTGTGTTGTAGGTGATGTAGTATATACAGAATCCTGGTGGATAACTCCTAAGCAAAGCCCTCGGACCGTGATGGAGATAGCATACAACACTTCACTTTCGCAGACATGGAATATTATTGAACATGTATTGAGTCATATGAAGGCACACTTCTGCTTCTTGTGTATATTTAGTGGTACACTGCAGTATTAACTTGAGATCTTCTGACAGTTATTCGTGGTGTTTGCCACGGTATACACTATGGCAATACCCAAGCAGCTACAGCAGGGGAACGCTACAATACTGCTTTTTGGACCTGTGGTAGCTTCCAAGGAATCAGGAGCTCAGTATGTGGAGGAACCAGCTGAAGTGACACCCCTTGCAAGGCAGTGGTGGGTGCAATACATTACTGCACTGGTAATGAGGTGGCATCTGGTCCACAACATTGGCCATTACAAACAGAACACAGAGTAAAACCAATACATACATTAACGCACCCATTCTGTACATTACAGTGCATTGACTGACCACACTGCATCACACATTAATTTACACACACAGGCCGGAGGGTTTGACAGGGCACAGCCATCATCCTTTGCACAGGTTGAGAAGGGTACAGTGACAGGTTCAGCAATGCTACCATAGCTGTAAGGGTCATGGAAAGCGGATTTGGTAGCTACACAGACAGATAGCAGGCTGGGGGGAGAAGGAATCACTTCCTCCACTGACAGATGTATTCTGTATGAGTTTAGTACTTCAGGAGCATGTACAGGAACACTGCTATGCCCTCCACCCCCATGAGCAGTGACAATGGGTGGATGGAAGCCATGACTTAGAGAATGCCCATTACTAGGCAATGCAATTAGTAGGTAACAGTTGGATAAGGATAGTGTGGAAATGCAGGACCCAGAGTAGCTGGCCAGATATGGTGTCCCTGCAGTAGAGCCAGATGTGCATTGACCACTACTCTGAGACTGATCATGCAAAGGGGTTGAGACAGCCATGGCCAGAGATAGTGAAAACATTGTGTGCCATCTGTGTAATCCTGCTCTGTGACTGTCCACTGTGTATGTGGCCACCTGTATGGCCATTATGTGAAGTATTGTCGTTATTCTCATGGATATACCGATAGATTCTAAATTGCCCACCACTGCCCTCAGCAAGTGTGTGTGTCCCAGGTCCCTATATGTCATGTCATTAGGCATGCATTGAGGTCATCTTGCAGTCCTTCCCATAGTTGCACATTGTTACACAGGCCATGCAGCACACTCACCATCTTGGTCTTGGAATGGATAATGGCTCTCTGTGCCTGGATTGCTGACATGCACATCTGCTGATTGATGCCAAGTGATGTACTTAGGTCAGGGAAAACATAAAGTCACCCAGCTGAACATTTCCTTTGCTTACCCTGGAATCTGCACTTGCTGATAGCTGTTACACATAACTTCATTGCACCCCTCACCCTACCCCCATTACCACCCATCTCATTTCATTAAATTTATAACTACTAACCACTCCCATAAATCCCTTCCATCAATTATCTCCTCAAAAACTTAATTGCCCCAAATATCAACACATACTCTCACCACTGTACTTCCCTTACTGATTGGTTAACTTCTTATTCAAAAGCCTCCTTATATCTAATTAATTTCTCTCCTGCACATTTCACCTTCCACTTCAAAGCTACAGGTATAAAAGAGCTACTTACTTGTATGTAATAACCTCTCATAACTGATTCATTTTCCCTCATTACTCATTTACTCAGGCTATTCCTCTTTCTTAGTCTATTTTCTGTCTTACATGCAAAACCACTAGCTGTGCAATACTTTTATTAAGTTATTCTGTTTTTAGATGCATTCAATTATACATTGCATGCTTTTTCCAAATCTCATTTAAATTTCTCTCATCCCTTCAACACCCTTTAAAAATGTCCACATTGAGAACCACTATACCACTTTGCCTACTGTCCGCATACCTTACTATACTTCTCCTCCTTGATGACACATAATGTGTGACTTTGATAACACTCAATTTAAAATCATTCAACAGATGCCCCTAAAAGCATCCATCATCAAATTGCTGTAGATTAGTAATAGAAGAAACTCTTTTAAACTCTTAACATATATATATATATATATATATATATATATATATATATATATATATATATATATATATATATATATATATATATATATATATATATATATATATATATATATATATCCAGAAAATAATTTCTTGTGCAAGAGTACCGAATGAAGAACACCAAACCTCCTATATTTAGAGTTAATAACCAGTTGTCCAAACTCTGCTGATTGTTTCATAAATTAAAGGGCTATTCATCCAAACCCTAGCCCGAGTACAATCAGCTACCTACTCATCTTTCAACAACTGACAATCAATGAACTGCAATATCACAAAACAGCATCAATTACAAATTCCTAAAGCTCAGCTGCATCCATCTATGCTGCTTCAAAAGTAAACTGACCGCATTTGAAGACTGGCTTAATATGGGACAGCCACACATTATTGCCTCTAAAGAAACATGGATGAAAGATAACTACTATCCTTTATGCTATATTTTGAATAACTACAACCTACTACTACTGAATAATAGGACAGACAATAGAAAAGGCGGTAGGGCTATGCTTCAAATCAAAAAGAGCTAATCACTGCAACCAGCCACTATAGCAGAGCCTGCTTCTATGATGACAAAATCTGCAAATGGACCCTTATCCATACCACTTTAAATGGACTTCCTTAATATATCAGTTACTGCTGCATAAATCTCCATTGTATTTCATAAACATTGTTCAACAAGCCATACAAGACATGTTTTCTCAAGGTGTTATAAAAATGTATTATACTTAGTGATGCCGACATTAGTGTTATAGGACCTAAGAGTAATAAACGCTATAAAGTCAAGGCCTTGGACTATTGGTACATCTTCATACCAAGCTTAACCTGCAATTTGGAAACCACTCTACATTCTATCTCATAATAACAAATATTAAGCACAGATCTCCTAGTATTGACATCCTGCCCAACTCCATTAGTGACCATTTACCCATGGATACTACATGGTCTTTCAAAACTAGAAAAAAGGCTTCTCAACAAGTCATAGGAGAAATATTTCCCCATAACCAAACTCAGGAAATTAAATAATCATCTCATAAAAATAGACCAGTCTCATTTATATACCCTATATGACCTACATTCACACTGCCATTTTTTACCAGCATCCTTTCTTAGATTCAGGAAACCCCCTTTCCTTGCAATAGAAGCAGACACATAGCTCCGGCAAGCCTCTGGAAAAATCATAATACCTTCTCTACCCAGCCAAAGCAGTACTGGAAGGAAAAGAAATCTCACAAGATGTATGACAGGACTCCCTTTTTTCCCAACTAACCAACAACAAATTAAACTTACAACCTTTTGCAATGATTACAAACATTCCCTTTTCTCTTTGATAAAAAGATTACTGACTCATTCCCAAACAACCATCAACCAAACTCTTCCCAGCATCCTACACAATTATATCCACTAGCTATCATGCTGCTACCTTTCACTTCTCCTCAATTTCCAACAAGGAAGCCTGTGTCCTTCTCTCAAAACTAATCCAGCCAGGTTCTAACTTCACTAAACTCCATCTAACCTTTCTTAAATTTGCAGCATAAAAAATAGCAAAACCCCTTACATTTATATTTAATCAACTACTTGACAACAGGTAATGCCCCCTATCTTAACATGCTGCCATAATTCCTCTAACAAAAGTAAAATCACCTTCACAATTTAACAATTACAGACCCATTTCTAATATATGCTTTTTATCACAAATATTAAAAAAAATGTATATAAATAACTCTTTGGGCACATTAAGTTGCAGTGTCCATGGTGCAAGAGGTAGCACAGTCATCTTTGGTGCAGAATGCTGTGGGTTATATTCCCATGTCAGCTACTTGGATTGGTGAGGGTGATGCTGCAGTCCAGAATGTGTCGTCCATGGGATGAGATGTTAAACTGTGTCTCCATATGCCTAAATTGGTGGCAGCTCAGGTGTTTGTGAAAGCACCCATGGCACCAGTTGGAAAGAGTAGGGGTCCTTTAGTTATATATAAAAAAAAAACCCTTATTTACAAGATAGTTACAAATGTACAAATATATAGATAAATATACAAATCTATTTACACATTTTCAGAATTTCCTTTACAATCATACTACTAAATGTCTGTCCCTATTAGACCCCCTCTTCTTCTTCCATAACCATGATCTGATTTTACTTAATACTGTTGCTAAAATGCATTTACCATTAAACATAATTTTCACTGGGTGGCGCAGTGGTGCAGCGGTTAACGCTGTCACCTCACAGCAAGAGGTTCTCCGGTTCGATTCTTGGCTGGGGTGCCTTCTGTGTGGAGTTTGCATGTTCTCCCTGCATTCGCGTGGGTTTCCTCCGGGTACTCCGGTTTCCTCCCACATTCTAAAGACATGCTTCTGGAGCATTTCTCCCCGGGCCTCCGCTAAAAACAGGATCTGTAGAACCTAGTCAGACTTTCCTGGTCAACAAATGTTAAATAAATAAATAAAATAAAATGTATTCATTCATTCCATATAATCCATATAACATAAAATAACTTTTCATCTATTCTTTTAACATATTATTTGTGGCTGTTCTTATAATATCCATATTTAATCATATCCATGTTTATTTTATCCATTTATTTTATATTTTCAAAGAAATCTTCTTTACATAGTTTTCCTCATAACTTTTTTATTCTTTTACATTTCAAAAACATATGTTCTATAGTTTCTTCACTTGAGAATGCAAACATATTCTATCACTTTGCCTTTGTATATGGCATATTTCCTTTTACAGGCAAATTATCTATAAGCAGGATCCACAACAATTCTTGACATTTTTCTTTTGGATTACACCATTTGCTTCTTATTTTTATAGCTTTAAATTTTAATCTGTTAGATTTGTCCATTGTTTTACATAGTGATGTTTTATCATTGCACTCTTATACCATACTTCTCTATGTTTTCTACATCATCAATTTTTATTTTCCACAAAAATATTTTTCCTTGGTAACATTTTATTTCTTCACTTACACACTACTTTTCTCTTTTACTCTTTTTTTACCATATCTGTAAATGTATCATACTTATATTTATACAAGTTTACTACTAATCTCTTATCTTTTTCATTTATCCACTTTAATACTTTGTACAAATTTAATGAAGCAGCATATACCACTGGGTTAATAACCCTAAACCCTCTTCCTCTTTATTTACATACAAAACATATCTTTTTACTGGGTTTAAATTAGAACCCTATATAAATGAAAACATTATCTGCAATAATTCATATGTTTATAGGTTCATAGGTAGGTACTAGGCTATTGGCCCTAGGGCCTATGTAAGCCTAGCCAGAAGGTACCCTGGCTTTCGCCACCCAAGAAAATTATTTTCCTTTGCCACTGTCGAGCAAAGCCACAGAAGTGATCCCTTGGGGTGAATTTCCTATCTCCCATCCAATCATCAAGATTTTTCTTGAAGAGTGCTAATGAGGAGCTTTGTTTGATATAGATAGTTAGTTTGTTCCAGAGTATGGGAAGTCTCTGGGACAGGAATCTATCCCTCCAGCATGTTCTGTTTATTGTGGTGACAAGGTTTAGGTTCCTAGAGCGTGTAGCTCGGAGGGATTGTGATTTCTTTAAGTGAAGCATGTTCAAAAGCTCTGGGTTTGACATTGCTTTGTTAGGCAGAGATCGCCTCTGAGTAGGTGACATGTGACAGAGTAAAGCTGCAGTTTTTTGAGACAGTCTGTGTAGGGCATTTGTTTGAGGCCGGTAATCCTCTCTGTGAGGTATTTCTGTGGCCTTTCCAGTTGTTGTAGATGTCTTGTGAGGTACATACCAAAAGAGGCGTTGTACTCTATAATGGGTCTAATGAGTGATGAGTAGAGGGGAACAACGACCTCTTTTTTCCTGGATGAGAAGCCTTTTGTGATGAGATGTGCCACTTAGAAGGATTTCTTGACTACTGTGGCAATGTGATTATCAAAGGAGAGACTACTGTCCACCTGTGTCCCAAGGTTTCTTATCACACTTTCAGTGCTAAGTAGACTACCAACTGTGTGGTAGTTCATGGGTACAGAGTTTTTACCAAAAGGGATGACAATGCACTTTTTGGCAGTGAGCTTGAGGCCATGGCTTTGACACCAGGCATCTGTCTCAGTGAGGCCCTTTTGTAGGATGTCCACATCTTTTGGAGTTTTGATTATGGCTCATAGTTTGCAGTCATCTGCGAACTTCATTAGTCAAAGACCTTCTGTGTTAGCCTGTACTTCAGAGAAGTAGATACCAAACAGGAGAGGACCCAGGAATGAACGCTGTGGTACTCCACTTGTCACTGGACTGAAGTTGGGTTTGGAGTCTGCTACTTTCACAGTGTGGGTTCTGTCAGTGAGACAGTTGACAACCCATCTTGTGACATAGGGATTTATACCTAGTTTAGTGAGTTTATCTATAATTCCAGAGTGGGGGATGGTGTTGAAAGCCTTGGCGAGATCTAGATAGGCTGTGTAAACCACCTTACCCTCATCTACGGCTTTGGTGACCGCTTCAAAGAAGTCTATAAGGTTTAGGAGACATGATCTGCCTTTTACAAACCTGAACTGGGTGGGGTCCTGAGTTTGGAGATTACCAATGTCATTGTTTATAAGTTCCATGATGATACATTCCATAGCCTTGCAGACCAGGCTCATCAGGCTAATGGAGTGGTAGTTTCCAGGGTCTGTGGTAGCTCCCCCTTTGTTGAGTGGGATAACCGTCACTGTGCGCCATTCAGTGGGCACATAACCTGAGGTGAGGCTATGATTGAACATGGTACTTAGGTGGGTGCTTGTTTGTTCTGTAGTTCATGTAGAACACAGCCTGGGATGTTGTCACGTCCCATGGATGCTGTGTTCTTGGCTTTGGAGAGTGTGTTTTTTACCTGTGCAGCCGTGATTACAGGAACTTTGCATTCTTCCAGTATAGAGATGGGCTCTTTAGGGAATGAGAGGAGGGTAAAGTTAGCACTGAACCTATCTGCCAGGATGTTGGCAATATCAATTAGTTCTGTATATTTAGTGTCATTGCGCTGTAACTCAGAGCAGATTTGAGTGTTGCCATTGAGATTCTTGACATAGCTATAGAATGCTTTGTGGTTGTCTTTAGAGTCAGTGGCGATTTTGTTTTCGTAACTTGCTTTGGAGGATTTTATGAGGGATCTCAGCTTCTTACTGAGGCTGACCAGGGAGTTCCTCCAATCATGCAATTTTACTCTTTTTTGCAACAGTTTCTTTATTCTGTTGTAGAGTTTGTTTATGGCAGGGGACCACCATATTGGCTTCCTTTTTTTGGGAGGATAGCATCTTGGTTCTGTTAGGAATTGCGCACTCCATGCACTCATGTAAGTGCTTATAAAGTGCATTTGTGTAGGATTCAGCAGTCATACCTCTATTGTCCATCAGCATGAGTGTCGTGAAGTTTGCCACTTCTGTCTTAAGAAGCGTGAAGTTGGCTTTGGAGAAATTTTTATGGTGGTTTCCCTAATGCTGGTGGGGTGGTGGGGTGGTGGGGGAGGGATGTGGATGTCTAGGGTGATTAGCTTGTGGTCGGATTTGACCAACGAAGAATTGACCTGTGGTGTGGAGCACCAGTTGCCCATGTTGGTAATGACCAGGTCTAGGATATTGCTGCCCCTGGTGGGGGTGTGGATAAGTTGATCTAAGGCACTGGAATTTATGAATTCCAGAAAATGTTGAGCACAAGAGTTGGTACATGAGTAGTTTTCCCAGTTAATGGTGGGATAGTTGAAATCGCACATTATTAAGGTGTTAGGTTGTACCCTAATATTTTCCAGTGTATCAAGAAATGAGGAGTGGGAATCCTGGGGCATGTTGAGGGATCTGCAGCAAGCTATAATTTGGATTACAGTCTTGCCCAGAGTTAGTTGCACTTGGATAATCTCGGATGCATTATGCTGAGCAACTAGCCTGAAGGTGTGGATATCCTTAATGAATGTGGGCACGCCTCCCCCTTTAGTGTTTCAGTCCAGGTTAGGTGGCCGAAAGGTGTGGTATGAATTATAGCCTGGTAATGCAAGGGTACTCTCTGAAGCCTTGAACCAGGTCTCTGTCACTGCACAGATGTCGATGTTCTCCATTTTAAGGAGTGCCTCGAGTGACTGCATTTTGAGGTTTAGACTTCTAGCATTGAGTAGCAATACCCTCAGATTTTGCTTGCTTGTACCTGTTATGGTGGTGAATTTGACATTTTAACCTTGCCTAAAAAAGGTACTATAGGGGTGGCTAGAGCCTTAGCCCGTATCTGTAATCCCAGGGGCGACAGGTGCAGGCTATCTCTGGCAAAGCATCGTGGTTTGTCGATCGTGTCATCCCAAGCAGCCAGATGCTGGATCCCCTTAGAATGACACCAGAAGCTTAGCCAATTGTTGAAGTCAATCATTTAGTCCTTGTACTGTAATATCATTCTGGGTAATGGCAGGATGCTACTCAGGTCTAGGGTCATACCTGCCTGGGCTACAAGATTAGACAGCTCCTCCATGTCCCATTTCATGCAGTCCAGGGAGGTACGTCTCAGGTCATTCACACCAACATGGACAATGACAGAGTCATATTTGTACTTATTATGGAGTGACCTGAGTGCATGCGTTATGTGGCAGATCCTGTTGATAACAGGAATACACTTGCTAAGTATGCTATTTTAGCATCAGTATTGAATTTATCAGATATACTTTTTTCTGAATGATAATTTATATATTCTCAATAAAAGACAGGTTTGTTTTATTTCTTTCACTGTTTTCTTCCCATTGAATTCTACTTACATCTTTATTGCAAAATTTACACCTAGCACAGAAATTTCATTCATTGTAAAATATATACCTCCCTATATTTGCTACATCACCTAAACCTTTTCTCTTTATTTAAAGCCATCCGTATCACTTCTAGGCACTTGTTTGTGCAAATTCTTCCTTTTTATCCAAATTTGTTTTTGCAATTACTATGATGTCATCTGCATATGTTAACGGAGCTGGAATTCTTAACCCTTCAGGTGTTATATACCCTGCCTCCTTCATTTTGTAATTTATTTCACATACCATCACATTTATAACTAATGCAAAGCATATACAGCTCATTGGACATCCCTGTCTTACACAAGTCTTCATATGTATTTCTTGGCTTAACCAACCATTTACAGGTATTTTTACTTTATTATTACTATACACTGACATACATGATTTCCTAACTTTCTCATTTATATTATATTCTTTCATTATTGCCCATAAGATTTCATGTCCAATTGTATCAAAAGCCTTATTAAGGTCTCCTATCATGATTTTTGCTTATTTTTTTCTAATCATAACATCATCCACAATTTCTATATCATTGATAATTCTTGACAGCCCTTCCCCTTTGTACTAGATATACTATCTTCCACAATATTTTCCATATTAGTTTCAAATCTCTTTTGTATTATTTTCATAAAGATCTTATCATCATTATTATTCAGTACTACTGGTCTCTAGTTTTTTAATTGTCTTCTGTCTTCCTTCTTCCAAATGAATTTAAGTATTCCACTGCATAATTCTTTATACGAAAAACTTAATTTAACCATTTATTCAAAATATGTAAAAGTTTCTATATTTTTTGCCAATCCCTTACATTTTTATACATTTCATGCCCTAATCCATCTTGTCTTGTAGCCAAAACTGTATTTATTTTTCATAATATATTGTCTAGCTCATTTAAAGAAATTTCCTTCTAGAAGTCTTTATTCTTTTTTCTGTTAACATTTTTATTTTCCATGTTTTTTAATAGGTTTCTAGATTAGTACTAGGCTAGCTGCTCTTGTGGCCATTGTAAGCCTAGCCAATTAGGCCCATGTGAGAATCAAACCCTGCACCTGGTGTCTGGAAAGTAAACACATTAACCATTTTTCCAACATCCCACCCTTTCACTAACTTTTTATTTCTTTAAACATTTCTTGTACATATTGTACTGCACTATTCATAATCTTTTACGGAGTTCTATTTTTCCTTTTGCATTTTTTATTTCTCTCATTACACTTTCATCTTCCTTTACTAAGCTGCTTAAGTAACTTGATACTTCTCCTTTTCCTTGTAGAAATATCTTTGCTTATATCGCAATTCTTGTTTTCTTGATTTCTTTCATATAATTATTTTTCCTTTGTCAAAGTAAATTCTATTATGTTCTAAATCTTCCAATGCATCATGTGTTCTTTTATATGTTTATTTCACTACTTTTCTCACATCATATTGCCACAGTAAAAAACTGTTTTCCCCCTTAAATATCATCTGCCATTCAGACCAATTTGCATAAAATGTTTTCAAAGTAATATGATCTTCCCATAAATATATTACTAATCCATTTTCTTCTTCATTCCATGCTTTCTCATTTATCCTTTTCATTTCTTTAGCTATTTTTAGATAGTTCTTGTTTTCCTTTATCTGTAACCATATTGGAAGATGATTAGAAAGTATTGTTTCAGCTACCACCCCTTCTCCTATAACTAAACTTACTGATACTATAAAATAATGTATTTCAGTTATATACACACCCCTTTTGTAAGTTCATGCATTTTATTCCAAAGTTTTAACTTTCCACATCTTATAACTTTTAACATTTTTATTATATCATTTTCTTTTCTTTTTGCACTTGCCTCTTAAATCACAAAGTCTCCTGTTATATTCATATTTCTCACTACATTGTCTGAAATCTTCTGCAATAAGCTCTTCCTTTCTTTATAATTAGTATAAGCACATAGCAATGTATTTTGGCTTTTCCTGGTTAGGGATCACTACAGTGGATCACCGGTTTGCAGATTGATTGACAGTGGTGTTTTTACAATGTCAAGTTGCCAGCCTGGAGCCCGATCTTCACAGAAGGCACACACATACACACATGCACCTACCTGTATGTCTTTAAAACACACACAACCACAGGGAGGACATGCAGACTTTGCACAGGAGGCACTCCAGCCGGGAATCAAACCAGAGAACCTCTTGCTGTGAGGCAAAAATGCTAACTTCTGCACCACTGTGGCCACCTACAATTAGTATAAGGATATAATGTTATAATTCAATATACTTGTTTTTCCCATTTTAAATCTACAATGTATAGTAATAATAAAGACATTTTTGCTAAAGTTACATCTAATATCTTTACTGTATTTCTACAGAATGCAGCTATACCAGAACATCTCTTATTTCTAAAACTGTACTTTATATTTTCTCCCTGTAGTTTTTTTTAATTGTTCATTTGTTAAAAATGTTGTGTCTTCTAATAAAATTGCATCTATATCACATCAATTACACCACTCCAAAATCCAATTATTTGTACTATATTCATAATGGTATTCACATTCACAGAAAACACTCTAAAATTTTCATTTTCCCTTTTTCTTAAATTCAGGGTTTCATAAGTTCATAGCTAATTACTAGGCTAGCTTTCTTAATAGGCCATTCTAAGCCTACATGATTTCCTACTGAAGGCTGAGAATTAAACACTGTTTCATCTGTCTGTGAGTCAAACACCTTAATCATTATACCAACCCACAATCATTAGCTGTATATATTGTTTTTCATCCATTTTCTTTCATTTTTCCTTTGTACATATCCCTTTATTTTTTCTTTATCCTTTTACCAATAGAATTCTGTTTTATTTTACTACCTCCCAATTTATGTCTTCTTCATTTCTTATTTCAGAATCTTTTTCTATGTCATCTTTATTATTTTTTCTCATCTAATTTTTATTTTGTTTCTACTACTTCTAAAATGCCTTCTCTTTTTCTCCTCTTCCTTTTCCTTAATCTTAATTTCATTTTTGCAATCCATCCACAACTGTCCAGTATTGTTACACTTATAACATTGCAATTCATATTATTTTGCATCATGTCCCATTTCCCCACAACTATAACATTTTCTTTTGTCAGAGTGATTTATCAAATCTCCTTCTTTTCCACACACACAAAAAAACATGTTTTGGGTTGTCCCCAGTATTTTACAACACTCCTGTTTCTCTCCACCTTTATTATGCTTGGTGTATGTAATTTTTTTCTCTCTCAATTTTTAACAGACTATTACAATCCCAACCACCAGTCCACAAAACACATTTTGTCATAAACTTTTGCAATGTCCAGTACTTCTTTACATAAAGTTTTCAAATGCCCTTTCAAAGTCTCTCTTTCTACCTCTGTTCAAAACTGTACATGAATTTTCTTTTTTGTTTTCCTGTTAAATGTGTTTATCACATAAAGATTCCATGGGTTATAGCCTTTCTTTTTTTCATATTGTCCAAGAAAATTTTCCATTGAAAAAAACAGTATCTAATATAATGTCACAAAATATCTCTTTGTTAATAAGAATAAATGCTCTTACTGCATGTGCTTTTATATTAAAAGGAGCTATTAAATTGTCCCACACTTCATACCTGTCCATTTCTTTATCTTCTTTACTTTGAATCCTTACCACATATGTCTGTTTTTCATTTTCTTCTGACTTCTTTTCTGCTACTCCAGTTTTGCCTTCTTTTACTTTCTCTGCATATGTTTTCTTTTGTATATTTGCACAATTCTTCAGGATTGTCTTTGCATCCTCCTTTAGTGTTTTCTCCATAATGTCCCCCCAGGAAACATCTCCTTTATTTTCTGGCTCACTCTGCACCACAATTTCTGTAAGTAAATAATCTTGCAACCCTCCTGACCAGAAGGTTGTAATCATACATCCATCATTTGCTGACTCATCTCCATCAAACAGATTTCTTTGAAACATCTCCTCTGAATCCTGCACACATTCTCCAGTTACTATATTTGCTTTCTCCTCTATTTCTTTTACCTCTACATCATCTTCTTCTCTCTCCATCTGCCTCCCTGTTTCTCTAGGTTGCCACTGTGCCTAGAGTGGAAACAGAAAGTGCTCCTGCAAAATGGGTTCTACTCACAACAGTGATGAGTAGTTTTTTTTTTTTATTGTTTACTCATTCACTCCAATGGAACTCAGGAAGTTTGCACAACAACTTTCAATGGGCAGAGCCTAAGCCTTTTGAAAAATACAAATTATGTCCCTACATTTCAAATGTTCATATCTCTGGAACCATGGGGGTTATGAAAGAAGGATAAATGGTAAACTCTTCAGCACAAACTATTTTTATAGTGGAAGTATTCTTTAGGTTCTAGGTCTTAAACTGAATTTTATAAGTCACAGTAAACACAGTAACAATTACATTTGTAATATTTTGTAAACAATGTACAATATCTCAGCAACTGCTCAAGTTATACACATACTGTTAGGAACATTTTATTCATCTAGCTGAGAGCTTTCATACAAGGCTAAGAAGTTCTGTCTGTGTTACTTGGTTGATGAGATATTTAGAAACGTGAAAATTATATCTATATAAATTAATATAATAAAAATAACAGTGAATATCTAGTTATCTACACTAGAAAGAGGTCAGATAATAATGCAGTTGTTTGCCATTGTGTAAGCTTTAAGATGAAATAATTCAAAACCTTGTATATAGCATGGTTTTAGAATTATTGATGCAGATATGAACAAGCAATATTTGACACCTAGAAGCATCAGGAGGAGTTAACTGCAGATGGACCTAGAGGCATCACTCGGATGTAATGAGTTAAACATCACATATTTACACAATAATTATTATATGCATATTTACAATATTTACAGTTATCTACACTTTATACAATACTACTTGAATTAATATTAATAAGCATATCCTCCACCCGTTTTTCCATAACCAAAAATGTATTTTCTTCAGAATTTCTGCCAATATCCATTTCCATTAAACTTAATTTTGTTCAGTCTTTCATTCTATAATGTCCAGGAAACAAAAACTATTATTGTGTTGATTTTCTTCATTTCTTCTTGTTTTTTAGCCCCATAAAACCATATTCAATCATGTCTATATTAATTTGCTCCATTTTTGTAAAACCTTTCAGCATTTTACATTTACATATTTCTTATCATAACTTTTTAACTGTCAAACAATTCAAAAGACACATGGTGTTTAATTTCAAATTCTCTACAGCTATTACAAATTCTAACTTGTTTTCTTTTATAAGGCATATTTGCCTTGACAGGTGGTTTACTTATTGAAAGTTTCCTCAAAACATCTTTACATTCATGTATATTCTTGCACCATTTATATCTTGTTAATATTGTTTTCTTTTTCCCTATTTCTAAACGTTTCCAAGGATCAATAAAGTAATGTTATCTTATAATATTTAAATATCATTCTTTTCTATTTTTTCACCCATATTCACTTTTAATTTCGATGATAAAATTTTATTCTGATATTCCTTTATCTCTTCATTCATAACTCCCTTGATTCATTTTCCTGTTTCCATTTTTCCCCCAAAGCATTGATATTTATGATATAATACAAATTCTATCAGGTTCTTACATTCTTTTGTATAACCTACTAAAGCTCTGTATAGATTTAAAGATGCTGCATGCACAATTGGGTTTATTAGGCCCAATCATCCTTGTTCTTTTTTCATATACAAAATTCCCCTTTTGATGTGAATTCAGTCTTGAAGCCATATAGATGCAAATATAATAGACATTATTTATTTCTCATACTGTATTGGTATCATATAGGATGTGAAGATTGGGTGGAGATAGATGAAGGCTGCCAGCCTAGCCAGATAGAATTTTGGAGATAATTCTGTCATCTGTAAATATTTATGTAAACCACAGGCTTGTTGTCTTAAATATTAAAAATAGTGTTACATGTGGAACTGGAAAAAGTGTAGCAACTGTGCACCCTACTGACCAAGTAAAGCATGTTGTGACCCTTTGATGTTAGGACTTGGAGCCAGTGAGTCTAGAGTGGGGCATCCTGCCTATTGTTTTAAGGCCAGAGTTAATGGCCAGAATTTGCATGCATAAATGTCCTTTATTGCTCTGATTTCTGCCTAGAGGTAAAGAATGTAAATGTAGTTTCTGTTAGCCTGGGAACCCAGGGAAGTGTGAGGAATGATGTAATGTGAACCAGGAATATGATTTTAAAAACAGAGAGAATCAGAGAGCATTAAGCATTTTTGTCTTGACCATCCAACTCATTAGACTAAGTGTTTTTCTGGGATGTCAGAACTGTATTACTGAATTATTTTAAGTATTTATCTGTGATCTCTGAACTCTTGACTAGCACTGTGTAGTAAAAAGTATTGTCTTTTTTGACTATTTGTTATTAAATATTCTTAAACCCTTTCAACTGTGGCTGTTTTGTAGGGATAAGTTAAGTTATTTAGAGTACTTGCATGCCTTTGGTAAAATTGTACAAAGCCACTTCAATAGCTTTAGCCCTGGGCTATACTACCAATTGGATAATAATATTGCAAAGTAATAATTGGACACCCTTTTAAGGGCTTTTGAGTAGTTGATAAATATTAGTGGGTGGTGGCAGCTGGTACTACTGTATAGTCTGGGAAAAAGGGGCACAGCTAGTGAATCTCTGCCAGCCTTCCCCAGGAGTGTCTGTGTGGTTGTATAAACTCTTCTCAAAGTGTTTGTGTGTGTGTGTGTGTGTGTGTGTGTGTGTGTGTGTGTGTGTGTGTGTGTGTGTGTGTGAGCTACTTGGGCAGGGACACAAAGCACTGGTTGGACAGAGAGGGTGCTGGAGGGTTTAACTTGCCCACTACACTGAGATCTGGACCCTATAGCTGTGCCAGTGGGGAGTCTTATTGGGGACCTGGAGAGCAAGGGAACAACCAGCCCCAGACTGACTGTGATCTCTGTGTGCTCTTAAGGGAAATTGCACTTTACTGTGTGTGTTTGTTATCCTTTCTTCCTATATGAGACACCCCTCACTTGTGTTAGTGGTGAGGACTGAGGCTCCTTGATTGCTGGGCCAGGGCACGGCATCACATAGGTATTAGCTATATATGTTATTTTACTTATTAAGATGGAATTTATCAAATACACATTTTTACTTTTTATATGCCAGTCTATATGTTTTCAAAAATTATGTATATCTTTTATTTCTTGTACTACTTTTCTAATTTTTTTTCTTATAGTCTCTTAATCCAAAAACTATTCCTAATATATCTATAGTTTTATATCTCCTGTATTTCCCTTCAATCCAATACCCTTACTTTTTCATTGTTTATACATAGACCAATATTCATTAACAATTTAGTTATTCTTTTACTTATTTCTTTCATCCATTCTTTGTTTCTGGTTATTAAATTTATTAAATAGATTAGTACTAAGCTAACTGCCCTTGCGAGCTTTTTTAAGCCTAGCCAATTATTCCTTGTGAGACTCAAACCCTGCATCTTGTGTTTGTAAGGCAAACACCTTAACCATTTGGCCACCCTCCCAACCACAATATCATCTGCATATGTATATATTATAGGTAGTCAAATCTCATTTACTATCTTATATCCTGCAATATATGTAATTTTATTAACCTTGGCCACTATTGTGTTCATAATTAAAGAAAAAAATAATGCTATTAGCTGAGCATCCCTGTCTTATTCCACATTCATTTCTTATTTCTTTACTTATCCATCCATTTACACTTAAATTAACATTATTCCTTTCATACGCTGACTTAATTACTTGTATTGTTTTCTTGCCTATATTATATGCCTCTAGAATATCCCATAAACATTTGTATTGTAGTTTGTCAAGTGCTTTACTTAAACCTCCTATCATAATTTTTGCCTTTGCTTTTTATTTATAACATCATCTATTACCTCTTTTATCAATCATAATAAATCTTGACTTCCTTTTCCCTTTCTACCAAATACTGTTTGATAAAGTAACTTGTCTATTTTATTTGTTAACCTCTTAGTTATTATTCTCATAACTATGTTATAATCTGTATTATTTAGTGCTATTTGTCTCCAGTTCTTTATATCATCTTTTGCTACTTTTTCCATATATTTACTATTATTCCTCTACATATTTCCTTATCTATCATTCCCAATTCGAACCATTCATTTAATACATCTACAAATATAACTTTCTGCCAATTTTCCATATCTTTATACATATGATATTCAGTACTAGCTAACCCTGTACCTGTATTCATATTGATCTTTTTTAATATTTCATTTAGCTCTTCCATATTTATATTTTGTTCCAAACTTTCATTATCCTTTTTATTTAATTTATTAACTTCATATTTTTGTGCCCATTTTATTTCTTTCTTAACAAAAGATTGTGCTATATATTCTTTAATTACTTCACATATTCCTTCTTGTGTTGTTACTTTATTTCCTTCTTTATTTTTCAAATCCCTTTTTTAAATTTTCTTAAACTAATTTATTTGAATAACATGCTACTTCCTTTTTCCTTGTAAGCAATATTTTTGTTTATATAACAAATTATTAATTTTTTTATTTATTTCATACAATTTATTTTCTGTTTCATAAAATTCCTCGTCTTGCAATAATTCTCTAAATATAACTTGACTTAGTGTTTTATATTTTATTTTTTTATTTTTTTCTCTTATTCTCTTAGCATTCCAAGAAACATTTTTATACTTTTCTTTAAAACTTATCCACCAACTTGTCCAGTTTTCATAAAATCTTCTCATACCTATATGATCTTTCCAAAATTTCTTTCTTTCCTGACATCTCATTTTAAGTCTCTTTCGTTCAACCTTTAGATTCCTTTACCTATTCTTATATATTCTTCTTTCTCATGTACTTTTATCTATATAGTTTTATGGTCTGAGAATCCTATCTTTTTTATTGCTTTCTGTATAATTCTGATATGAAAAAATAATCAATTTTAGTCTTAATCTCACTTCTTTTACAGATCCAGTGCTTATTACCCCATATATATATATAATTTATTACCTTTCATTATTTCATTTACTGTTTTAATATCACCACTGTCCTTTTTACTTATTCTTAGGTTGCAATTAAACTCTCCCACCAATATTATATCCATATTTACACAGACATAATTAAGAATTTTTTTAACATTATCTCTCTGCCTGTTAGTAACATAGGCATACAGTGGATATAAAAAGTTTACACACCCCTGTTAAAATGCCAGGTTTTTGTGATATAAAAAAATGAGACCACAATAAATAATTTCAAAACTTTTCCTACCATTAATGTGACCTATAACCTGTATAATTCAATTGAAAAACAAAAAAATCTGTTAGGGGAAAAATAAAAAATAAAAAGCATACAATATGTTGGTTGTATAAGTGTGCACACCCTTAAACTAATGCTTTGCTGGGTGTGTACACCCTTAAAATAATACATTGTTGAAACACTTTTTGATTTAATTACATCATTCAATCTTCCAGGTACACACCTGTTGTCAATTAAAGAGACTCTGATTAACCCCAAATAAAGTTCAGCTGTCCTAGTAGAATTTTTACTGACATTTACTCAGTTGTCTGCTACAGCAAAAGCCATGATTCACAGAAAGCTTACAAAGCATCAAAGGGATCTCATTGTTGAAAGGTATCAGTCAGGAGAAGAGTACACAAAAATTTCCACAGCATTGGATATACCATGGAACAGAGTGAAGACAATTATCAAAAAGTGGAGAAAATATGGGGCAACAGTGATGTTGCAAAGAACTGGATCTCCCTCCAAAATTGATGAAAAGACAAGATGAAAACTGGTCAGAGAGGCTGCCAAGAGACCTACAGCAACACTAAAGGAGCTGCAGGAATGTCTGGCAAGTACTGGTTGTGTACTACATGTGACAACAATCTCCCGTATTCTCCATATGTCTGGACTATGGGGTAGGGTTGCAAGATGGAAGCCTTTTCTTACACAGAAAAACATCCAGGCCTGGCTGCAATTTGCAAAACAATACATCAAGTCTCCCAAAAGCATGTGTGGAAAATGTGTTATGGTCTGATGTGACCAAGGTTGAACTTTTTGGCCACAATTCCAAAAGGTACGTTTGGTGCAAAAACAACACTTTGCTTCACCAAAAGAACACCATCCCCATGATGAAACATGGTGGTGGCAGTATCATGCTTTGGGGTTGCTTTTCCTCTAGCTGGAACTGGGGCTTTAGTCAAGGTGGAGTTCCAAATACCAGTCACTTTTGGCCCAAAACCTTCAGGCATCTGCTAGAAAGCTGAAGATGAAGAGGAAGTTCACCTTTCAGTACAACAATGACCCCAAACATACATCCAAATCAATAAAAGAATGGCTTCACCAGAAGATAATTAAAGTTTTGGAAAGGCCCAGCCAGATCTCAGATGTAAATCCAATAGAAAATCTGTGGGGTGACCTAAAGAGGGCTGTGCACAAGAGATGCCCTCACAATCTGGCAGATTTGGAGCACTTTTGTAAGGAAGTGTGGGCAAATATTGCCAAGTCAAGATGTGCCATGCTGATAGACTTCTACCCAAGAAGACTGAATGCTGTAATTAAATCATAAGGTGCTTTAACAAAGTATTAGTTTAAGGGTGTGTACACTTATGCAATTGTATGTTTTTTATTTTTTATATTTTCCCCTAACAGATTTGTTTGTTTTTCAATTGAATTGTACAGGTTACAGGTCACATTAAAGGTGGGAAAAGTTTTAAAATGATTTATTGTGGTCTGTTTTTTTTTTATATCACAAAATCCTGGCATTTTAACAGGGTGTGTAAACTTTTTATATCCACTATATATAGCAATAATCCTATATACATTTGCATTCCATCTTATATCTGGTATTGTTGTTCATTCTAGTTCAACTATAGTAACATCTAGTATTTTAATATTATCTTGACATAATATACATATCTCTGAACATGTGTCTTTACCCATGTTCCAAATAATTGGTCCACCTCATAATTTTTCTGGTGTGACCTTTCTTCTTCCGTCACTGATCTTATATTCACTAGTATAATAATATGAGCATCTAAGAAGGCACACTATTCCAAAATACCTATCCTTCTTTTCATATTTTTCATACTGTTAACATTCAGAGCTAGAATTTTTAGCTTTTAAGTGAGGTGTTTGCAATATCTTTCTCATCCCTTACCATTTTTTCTTTCTTTTATTATTATGCTTTTTAAATTTTCTTTACATTTCTTTCAATCTTTTTCCTATGGAATTTTTATTTCTTCTTGCTACCTGTCAACTTACATATTCTTCTTTACTAGCATCAATTGTATCTTCTTCCTTTTCTTTATCCCCTTCTTTTGTATTTATTACAGTTTCTTTATTTTTCTGTATGTCACTTTGTTTTTCTTGTTTTTTATTTTCTTCGTCTATATCCCGGACTAAGTTTTGTGTATCTTCATTTTCTATAGGTTGCACATGTTTTTCACACTCTAACCGTGCATGTCCAGCATTACTACATTTCTTACATTTCAAATCACATTTCTTTGCCGCATGTTCTGCTTTACCACATATGAATCATTTTCTTTTATCACATTCACTAATCAAATGATTGCTTTCCCACAAAAAAAGCAAGTTTTAGGCTGTCTTCTATATTCCACAAAATCTATACCACTATTTACATTAATTACACTAGGAATGTGTATCATGTTATCATTTTCCATTTTTAATATAACCACACATTCCCATCCCCAAGCCCACAAGCCTCTTCCGTCATAATTTTTTGTTGTGACCAAAACGTCTTTGCACAAAGTCAATAACGGTTCTTTTAAGTCTTTTGCTTCAATTTCCATTATAACTTGAAAAAAATATCTCTTTTTTTGTATCTCTATAAAAAGATTGTCACATACTCTGACCATGGATTACTCTTGTTTTTTTTGTTCACATTTCTCCAAAAAAAATGTCCATGACCGGTCGGTCCAGTCTCAAAAAATATATCACAAAATGTCTTTTTATTAATGAGAATGCATGCTCTTACCTCTTTGGGTGAAACACCCAATGGTGCAATCACAGAGTCCCAAACTTCATACCTTTCCATTCCTTTTTCTTTTTTGCTGCTTATTCATACGATATATTCCTTCTTTATCTTCTTCATCTCATTGACCTTCTTTTCTCCTTCCTTTATTTTCTGTGCATTCAACTTTCTTCATGTTGTTTCTTCCACCATCTCTTCTTCTTGAATTTATTCCATCAGTTCTCCCCAGGACGTTGCTACCTCACTTTCTGGTTCACTTTGGTTGATAAGTTCTTTAAGGTAAACATCAAGCAACCCTCTGGATTGGAAAGTTGTAATAATACACTCCTGTTGGATTTCAGTATCACCCTTGATCAATTTCTTCTGAAATAGGTCTTTTGAATCCACACTCAAATGCATCCCCCTACACCAAAGAGTAGGAGAAGTTCCCCGATGCCTGCCCAAATTTCCCTAGTAGTATAAATACCACCTTAGGTCTCCTCTGAAAAGAGGCTAGTAGCCTAGTGGGACTAATCTGGTCAACAAAGGATAAGCAGTTAAATTAATTAATAATGATAGACTTTTCTGTGTGCCCCCTAACAGTTTACACATGGGGAAACACCTCTTCACCCCTCCCTATACTGAAGTAGACCTATTTCATCAAACACATTGGTCTATATCATATAATTGAACTTCCTATTTACCGAACACTCATTAGTTGAACACTAATGAGCGAAACCACTAAATAGCGAGTGTTCCTTTCAATGAAACATTTCACTTGGTTAAAAACCAGTCGGCCAACTCAGCAAACCACAGAAAAACATCACCAAAGAAAACCCATCATAGTGGGGGGCTATCCCCCCAACCCCCTAACTAAATATACCAACTCCGAGATTGCACTACAGTGGGGAAGAGGGCAAATCTGTGATGATGGCTGACCAGCTGTTTTCCCAGGGAAAGGTTTCGCTGAAATTAATGTTTGCTATTTAGTGTTTTCACTCATTAGTGTTCGACTAATGAGCGTTTGCTAAATAGAACGTTCAAATATATGATATAGATCCCAAACACAGTCATGTTCATTTTGTTTATTCAGGCAATCAGCTCCAATTTACATGATCCAGTTCTACTAAGCAAGTTATTTATATACAAACTTTTTAGCACATAAACTCAAAATCCATACTTGTACCCTTTCCACACAGACATTGCTTGTAATCTTTGTATACACCTGAGCTTGTCTGCAATGTATTTCAATTTCTGTTTCATGCAGTGTAACTCTGCACACTTCAAGATGCTTTTATAAGTGCAGTGTGTTATTGCAGTAACATCAGCCTTTTATCTATTTTAATACTGGTGGAAGTGCCGTGGTGGTACGGCGGTAGCGTTGTTACCTCACAGCAAGAGGTTCTCCCGTTTGATTCTCGGCTTGGCTTGGGAGTGCCTTCTGTGTGGAGTCTACATGTCCTCCCCGTGGTTGGGTAGCATTCGAAAGACATGTGTGCATAAATGGGCGTGCCTTCGTTGAAGGTTGGGCGTCGAGCTGGCACCTCGGCGTTTCGTAAAAATCTACTGCCAATCATTAGTGGACCGGAGTTCTGCTGTGGTGACCCCTTAATGGGGAAAAGCAGAAAGACAAACAACAACTGGAGTTCCATGTGCTGGGAGTTTAGCTTGCCAGTCTGATTAAGTGTTTGACACAGCAGACACAGATCTCATGAAAAATGCTTTCAGGACACCCTCCTCATTTTTTTCTCTCAGTAGCTACTTCTTTTACTAACTTTATTACACATGACAACAAAGTGTCCCATCTTGTTGCATTTCTCACACTTTCTGCCATGTACAGAATACTGTTCTGACTCAGCATGTAAATGGCTAACATTTTATGCATTTGCCAAGCTTGCATTTACTCAGTATCTCATGCACTCTGGCAACTATTATGTTTTTTACTGCATTTGCTTTGTATTTTATCTCACACATGCTATTTACTGTACTCATGTTAACATTTTATCTTAATACCAATTTAGCATCTCTGGCAATCTGAATTGCCTTTTCCAAAGATAAATTCACTTCTAGCTGTAGCTTTTGAGACACTTCAGTATCAACCAGCTCAACTGCAGTTGTATCTCTAATTTGTTAATATTTATATGATGAAATCCACAATTTTTGGACAGTTCAAATAAGCATCTAACAAAAGCATCAACAGATTCTTCTCCAACATACCATTGAAAACATGCCCTTTCCTGAATAGCGTTTCTTTTTACCCAAAATGTTCATTTATTGACTCTTATGTAACTGGACATAAAAAAGAAAATGAACTGTAAATGTCTTCCATTTCTTTGGCCATAGAATAAAGTGTTTACATGTATTTCTTCATTTTTTATCAAGCTTAGTTGTAATTTGGAAACATATAAATCTCTCCCAGCATGATAATGGACAGGCAAATGGCTTCACAATGTCAATTGTTCTGCAGGGTTAAATTTGGGTTTTTTTTTGTAAATGTTTGTTTAACAGTTTTTGGCCTTTAAAGCTGATAATTGGTAATCTTGATTTATTCAGAAGTAAAATGCATATTTTTCAGTAAAATGGCTTACTATGAGCTCTATGGCATGTTCTCAGCTGTTTGGTATGGTTTTCTGGTCTGAATGGCATGATACCATGTCATAATGCTTAACTACAGTTATGCAGTCATTGGTTGGTACTGTCAAAAATAACAACAGACACAAAGTTCAAAGATATATTGCAACTTTAATAACTTGCAGAATTGCAGCAGGGTAAAAGACAGTTAATATCACAACATATTATTTTCAACTGACACACTAGACTCAAAAAACATTATGGGTATCCACAGTCATAACGACATATGAGCTGCAATACATATTCATGCATAGACACACATGAAATTAAAGATGTACATGTTTTTATCATCATAGTTTCTAAGGAAGGCTTGTAGTCCTATTTTAGGACTATTACCTTAGAATTACTGAGACATTTTTTTCAGACTTTTATGATGCAACAGTACTGTATAGCGTCATCAATACTACAGTTGGCATTTTCACCTAGGCTAGTTTGTGCCTACAGAATGATTTTTTTGATCTCTGGAGTAATTCATGGGGCAGGTGTGCCTTTAACTCTTTTGGTTTTAGTAAGACAACATATCTTTTGGAGTGATGACAGGTGTGCTGCAGTGTTTTTGCTGAGTGATGTTTCTCTTGTTAGTAATAGCCAGAGTACTAAAGAGATGGCCTTGCTGCTGCTGCACTTTTAGTGACCTGCATTTGATTATCCTTGTGGTGTCTCTCCTCTATACCAGAAATCAAGGAGCCTCAATCCTCACCACTTACATCAGTGAGAGATGTTCACTTGGAACAAAAATAGGCACACACACAGTACTTCCAGATGCAGCTCTCTGCACCAAGCACAATCTCCATTAAGAGCACACAGGGACCACACTCCTGTCCTGGGGCTAGGTTTCCCTCTCTCTTTCTTTCTCTCTCTCTCTCCAGGCCCCAAATAAAACTCCAGACTGACACAGCTATAGACTTAAGTCCTTAGCCAGGTGTTCCAAGTCAACTCCTTCACCACCCTCTCTGTGAAATCAGTGCTCTCACTGTCCCTGTTCAAAGTGGCTGATGCACATACTCTCTTTGAGCTGTGGTTTTCACACACACACACACACACACACACACACACACACACACACACACACACACACACACACACACACACACACACACACGCACACAGGCACACATGCATACACACACACACACACACACACACACACACACACACACACACACACACACACACACACACACACACACACACACACACACACACCTGGGAAAGGTTGGCACAGCTTTACTAGCTCTACCACCTTTACCCAGGCTATAAGGTAGATACACTGCCACCAGAACACCCACAAAGGCAGCTATTCTAAGGTTCTTCTATAAAGACCCACATGCTAATCCCCAGTTGTTGGTTCCGTACAAAATTATTGGAAAAGAATTTTCTGAACTGGTTTATTTTGTTACTACCTTTGGATGTTTCAGCTCTGAAATTATTAAAGAAGGGAAATATTTTTGGAATTATTTGTGTTCCTTAAAAAATGTCTCTTCTTGGTTAAATGCCAGATTAGGTATTTCCTACAGAAAGGGTAGAAATATACAAAATTTTATTGTAAAGGGGAGGTTTTGTATCCCTGACCCTAACATTAATCAAAATATATATCCGCTGGGGACATCATGTTGTAATAAATGTAAGGCATGTAAATATGTAGTAAATAGCTTTGCTAATATTAATCATATTCCCTTTGATTCATGTCATAGTTTTACTTGTAACACAGAGGAAGTTATATATGCACTTAAATGCCCCTCTGATTTATTTTACATCGGAGAGACCAAGAGGGCATTTAAGGTGAGAATGCTCAAGCATATAAGAGACATCCATAATAAGAAAGAAGAAAGCTCTATAGCAACTCATTTAAGTTTTTTTATAATAGCATTAGTGAAGGACTACAGGGTACTATATTAGAAAAAGTTAAAGTATCATTGTTTGATGAACGTCTTTTGAAAAAACAGTTTTTGACAAAGGAATCTTTGTATATTTTGAAATTGAACACTTTACACCCATATGGGCTTAATGAAGAGTTAAATTGGAAATATCTCATTTAATTGATTGATTGTTTAATTGAACACAGTACTTGAGGCAAGTTTTCTGTAATGTTTTTTACTTCTTGAAGGCTTTTGTGTTGAGCCAAGATGTTAGAGAACAGTTTTTCAAGCTTTTAATAAATTTTGTTTGACTCACTGACTGGTCATTTTTCTTCTTTTTTCGTGTTGGTGGTTTTATTCTAAGGTTGTTGTCTGGGTATCAAATTATACTGAGTGAAATAAATACTAATACCAATGGTAATGTTGACCAAACAGCAAAACTTTCAAGAGCGGCCACAGTGTCACCAAATAAATATAAGTACTCTCAAAGTTTGAAATATTCTCCAAAAGACCAGCCACAATGAAAAGTTTAAATGTATTTAATAATAAATAATAAAATACTAAATATCTATTTACAATAAATACCACAGTTTCAATCACAAGAAATATTAAAAATAACACAGATGGAAAGATTCACACAAATACAGAAAAAACAATACTTAACTAATCTTACTATATTTTCCTGACTGATCTAAAGAATTACTGTCTCCTAATTTACTCACTAGAGGAAGGCAAGATGGCATGGGTGAGTGGTCCTTCTTTGTCAGGTTTCACAAACAGACTGCTGAGAGCTGAGTGACATCTTTCGCTAATATCTAAATATCATTTCACTGCTGGCTATAGAGTGACATCACATCTGGTCATCTGACTCTGGTTCCCACACTACCCCCTTTACTAGAAACTTGAGCCATGATCTTGCATGTGTTTGTTACAAAACACACACACATAGAGCTTTGCTAAGATGTGTTACAGCATCTGTAAGCTGTAAAACAATTTTAACACTTCCATTCTTCCTACAGGGATACAAAGTCAGGCTTCTCACAGACACTTCATCTCTGGCCACAGTCAGAACTGTAATGGCCTAAACCAGATCATTTAATTTCAGATTATTTTTCAAAGTTGGCTGGACTGAGATTAACCTCTTCTCTTCCAGTATCCTCTGTTATAATATATTTATTTTAACATTTACATTACAGTCTGACATACAGGTATATTTCTTTTCTGTACAGCAGTACCCACTGTTTGTACATTTTTAACACAAGCAGCTTTACAAATACATTTTCAACACAAGCACCTGTACAAATCAGTTTGATACACAAATGACATAGAATTCTTTAAAGACTCCAGCTAACTATGGTGGCATATGTTATACATCCACTGCCTTACTTCTCCTGGCATAGCTGGTAATACCTGACATCATCACAATCCTCACTGCAGATTTGTGTACCCTTGTAGAGCAGGCATTGGTCTCAATAATGGTCAGTAAGTAGAGGTACATTCATTATGGTGGCATGACATTTGTCTGCTCTATTGCATTCATTCATACTTCACATCAGAAGTATGAAGCCAAGGGAACTCCTGGCTTTGAAGTTAAATAACAGACCTAATACAGATTGTTGTAGATGGGTCAGATCTTGCTGTGTGAGTATTTCTTTGACAAATAATATGGTGGTTTAATGATGCACAGGTATTTTTATTTATTTGTTCTTTCTTTGTTACATTTAGTGACACAACATCTGATTCCAGAGCCCATTTGTCACTGCATTTTCTTCTATTAAATGTCATTATTATTTCACATTGGGAAGATTTTTTCATGCTGTTGGAGCAGCACAAAACAGCATGCTGTTGTATCTGTCTTAACAATCTTATCTACTCCTGATGTTGTTAGGTGATTGTAAGGCAACTGAATGTCATCTGAAAGGTGTTTCCACATTTCCTTCTTTTTGTTTGTAAATCTGCCTCCTCCATTATCAGTAGATGAGTCATATAGTCTGGCTTCCTCTTCTCTACTGATGAGGAAATTACACTGTCCTGGGAAGGTAAACACCTTTGTTTTTTTGCCAACATTTTATTTTAAATGGCACACATTCTGTCCTGTTCTATGTAGCTATGGACAAGTCCTGATCACAGAATAACTAGAGAGATGCACATTACTCTGCATTTTTTCAACTATACATCTCTTTTAAAATGTCTTTATTTTGTCTTGAAACAACAAACTAAAAGTATCACTGAATAAAATCTTTCAGATGACTTGTTTAGTCATGTAGACAGCACTTTCAGTTCCACATAGTGCCTAACAGCCCACTTTATATATGAGCAAATGTGCTGCATTTAAAGTTCTGCAGAGAGTCCCTGTGTCTACACAGAGATCCCATAGATGTCATTGTACACATTCAGTCATGGATTTCTTACCATCTTCTTTCTTACAGAGCTAATGAGATTTCTGCAGTAAGTAAAACACACACACACACACACACACACACACACACACACACACACACACACACACACACACACACACAAACACACACACACCGAGAAAGAGAGAGAAAGAGAGAGATTTTTTTGGAAGCCAGTGCTCTCATTTATAAATGCTGTAAGTTCAAATAATTTTGCAAAGTCTGACTTTGCCAAACATCTTTACCGAAGCCATAATTACTGTTCTTTCATGAGAGGCTTTTGCTGTACAGTGCTTGATTTCCACTCCATTTTATTATATCTCTGCCTGGCTAAGCCTTACTAAGGCCTCCCCTCTTGCAGGATAACAGTAAAATAGATGGGGACTTACCTAGACTGCTGTCAGCTGGCTGTGTACTAAGCCCCTCTGATGTGCAAACATCTTTGCTACTTTTTTGTGTACTCACTCTTGCACTAAAGATTAGCTCTAATGTTAACCTCTGGGTTTAGCATAATTATTACCCTCTTAGGCTTCTACTTTTAATTGTGTGTGTTACATGGAAATCTATTTTCAGACTGCTGTGTTAATTGTGTATCCAACCCGAGCCCCTCGTTTAATTTAGATGTGTGTAACTGACAACACTAACTTTAAAGTGTAATTGTAAAATACTGAAAACAAGTTATTTATGTCACAGTAGTTTTGAAAACTTCTAGATAGCGTAGGCAATAAGATGTATAGTTTTTGAAAATGTTAGATGTTTTAGAATTTATGTTGATTTGAATTCAATTTTTTGTATGTGTATGATAAGAAATATAGAAACTTGTACTAGGCTGTTTTAATTATTTCAAGATACATGTTTCTTTTATTTTTTATTTTTTTATGCACTGGGTGGCCCAAATGGACAGAGCCGATATACAGAGAGGCCTTGGAGAAAAACTTTACACATCCAAAATCTACTGAGAAAACATCTGTAATAAAAATGTAAGCCCCTCAGACATAGAAATGAGTCAGTACAATAGAATATATAGGACACATTATTTTGGGTGTTTTGAAACAGTTAGTGCATAGCATTAAGTGATATAACATGGTGAGTGGCAATGCACAGGGAGTAGATGATTTAGAGACACATGTAGCAGGACCATGCTGCAGAAGAACTAATATTGTGCACAGAGTATACAGGTGACTGCATAATGCTATGCAAATAAGTGCAATCATGCTAATAAGAAATATCTTGTATGCAAATGACACTTTGGAGTGATTCAAAAACATATATATTTAACATAAGAACTATTTATTTATTTATTTGCAGTTTGTTTTCCAGGATAGTCCATTGGGCCACAAGGAGCCCATTTTCAATGGAGTCCTGGGGAGAAAAGCTCCGGAAAAATACAACTATACAATACAGAAAAAGCACAAATCCATAGTATACATTTTAAGTAAATGCTATATACATGGTACAGAATAAGTACAAATCATAGCACACATTTTAAATACATGTTACATAAAAAATAAAAAAGAGAGATTTTCATTTACAAAGTTAAGTAGTATTGTGTTCAGGTTTTTTTTTAGGAAATTGCCATTTTTACTCGGTTAAATACATCACCAGGGATGTAGGAATTAATATGTGATAAGTAACAAATAAGTTTGGAAAGTTAGGAAGAAAGTCTGGTCAGATTTAGGTTGGGTGGGAGCAAGAGCATATCCATTGTGAAGTAAGGAGAGAGTGCAGTGGGGTTTTGAACAAGGAGAGACTGTTGGTGGTGTGGATGGAGGAAGGGAGAGAGTTCCAGAGCCATGCTAGAGAGAAGGACATCAGGTGTTTCCCAGCTGGACGTGTTGCTTTAAGCAATTTAATTAGGTTTTGGGAATTGGATCTTAGGAGTCTATCTGGTTTATGCATTTCAAAGGTATTGACTAGTGAGGGGCAGAGAGATGGGTTATGAATAAGTTTGTGTGCTTGGATGAGCTTGGTATGTGTGAGGAAGTTTAGTAATTCTTGCCAGCTTAGTTCGTGAAGGGAATTACAGTGGTGGGAAGAGGCACTATGATCTGCTGCAAATTTGAATATTTTGTTATAACAAGATGAGAGTTTTCTTTTGAGTGAAGATTGCAGGCTGGTTAGGATAGACACACCATATAATAGGGATGGAATGAGATATGTATTGGCTAATGTAGTCCTGGTGGTGGGAGAGATAAAATGACTGTGACGGTAAAGCATACCTAGTTTTGTGTGTTTTTTTTTATATTTACTTGTAGATGCTTGTCAAATTTTAGTTAATTGTCGATAATAACTCCTAGTAGTTTTGTGTCAGAGACTAGTTTAAGGGGGGTGTTATTTTTGCTGGTAATTACGAAGGGTTGTTTGTCTAGGGAAGAGGTTTTGGAGGCATTGAATAGCATAAGTTTTGTTTTGGTTGCATTAAGGGCTAGATGGTTGTCTAATATCCACTGTTCAGTGGAAGAGAATGCGGCTTGTGTTAGATTGTTGAGAGTTGTGATGGAAGGCGAGAAACAAATTATAGTAGAATCATCAGCATATTGAATGAGGCTGGAGTTTGAAATTTTTTGGTAGAAGTCGTTTATGAATATACAGAAATACACTAGGCAAAGACCAGGCTCCAGCTTCTTTAAAAACAAACTTCTTTAATAGTAAGGAACTCACACAAGCGCTTTCACCATTAGGCTTCTTCAGGTGCATGAATCATCTTAGTAAGCACACCCATTTTATATCCAAAAGGATTCAGCTTAATTAGTTCTTAAAGCCATATTACTTTACATTCATTCCCTTCTAATGCATTACATAAATACATATAAAAATATATATAAAGAATACTTCAACTATTTACTACAAAAATACCAAATTCTAATACATAACATAATATATATGAATAAATAAAACATTTAAATAAACCTATAAAAATACTAAAATACTAAAAAACTAAGATATAGACTATCTATGTAGTGGTCCATTCTTTAGAACTGGTCTCAATGGAATAACATCATTAAGGCCATGTCCTGCATTTGCCCTGAGCCTTACTATCTACTCTATTTCCATAGTTTCTATTTTATTTCTAATGTCTCACTTTCTCTTATTTTCATGAATAATATCTCATACTCTAAATTTAAAATTGTGCTGAGTATTGGTTTCTTTTACATGCTTTGCCAATGCATTAGAAATATTCCCTTTCCTAATATAGTATATGTGTTCTCTTATTCTATCTTTAAGGGGTCTATCTGTTTTACCCACATAGAATTTATTGCATATTTGGCAATTAGCCAAATACACTACATGCTTTATATTACAATCAGCTCTAACTTTTAGATAGAATACTTTGCCTATGTCTGGATGTTTAAATTCCTTCTCTGTTGTTATATAACTACACCAAGTGCATTGCTTGCATGGCACTGTTCCTATTATTGACTGTGGAACTTTTGTTGCTCTACTAGTACATAATCTTCTTTTCAAGGATAAATTATTTTTAAATGTGAATTGTGGTGTTGAAATCAAAAATGTATTAATTTGTTCATCTACAGTCAGAATATTCCAATATTTATTTATAATACTGGTATATTCTCTGATATTCCAGGCCCCAAAGGTATTTTTACTCATTTCATTTATATGTTCTACAGTTTCTGAAAAGTATGGTTTAGCTTTATTATGTCTTAGTTCTTTTATTCGATTAGCACTTCCATTAATGCTATATTCTCTATATCCCCTTTCCTTTAATTCATTCTTTGTAACATTAATTTGATGTTCAAAGTCTTCCCTTTTAGCATTTAATCTAGAAGCTCTATAGAATTGATTTTGTGTAACATTTTTAAAGACAAATTTTGGGTGCATACTATCATTACTCAATAATTTATTTACATGACATTCTTTCCTATACATTTTTGTACAAATTTGGTTCTCATTTTCTTTAAAAATTGTGACATCTAGAAAGTTTATTTCCTGTTTAGAACAAGCCCCTGTAAAATTAAAAAAATGTGTAGTCTTATTTAAATATAATACAAACTCTTTTCATTGTTCTATAGTACCCCTCCATAAAAGAAAAAGGTCATCCACAAATCTACGGAAAAATATGATGATGTTATTCGATGCTCCTTTTATTATATATTCATTTTCCCATACAGCCATAACAATATTAGCATATGTATTCGCATATGAGGTGCCCATTGCTACTCCATTTTTTTGCCAGTAGATATTTTCTCCAAACATAAAAATATTATTTTCTAAGACCAAATATAGCAGGGCTTGTATTAATTCCATTTAATTTTTAGTATACCCACCAGCTTCAGTCATCATTTTATTGACATATTTAATCCCTATATAATTTGGAATAACAGTAAATAATGAAGTCACATCCAGTGTAACTAACAAACACTTCCCTATCTCCTGTTCCCCTTGCATATATAGGGAGTACAGGTCCTTAATAAAGTGCTCTGTATCTTTTAAAATGGTTGCAGAAGTCTTTAAGAGGGGATTTAATTTCTTTTCCAAATATATGGATATGGATTCAGTACACCAATTTCTTCCCACTACTATGGGCCTCATAAGGGGATTTTCCTTATTTTTATGAATTTTTGGTTGTCCTTGAATTATAGGAATGGTGGGGTTGGTTATCTCAAAATATCTGAACAGACTATCATCCATGAGCCCTAAATTATGCAGTTCCTTTAACTTATTGTTGACTTTACATATCATTTGCTGCATCTGTACATCACTAATACATTCATAGAATTGTGTGTCCTTTAACATTTCATCCATTTTCTTTTCATAAACATCTTTATCTGACAGCACTACCTGTCCCCCTTTATCTGCTGCTCTAATTACAATATGTGGGTACTGTTGTAAATCTAACATCGCTTTGTATTCATTTGCTGTTATTCCATTTATACTTAGCTTCTTTCTTTTCTTGTTCATAATAGGTTTTATAAAATTCTTCTATACACAACTGTTCAAATGCATTAATCAGTGAATGCTGCTTAGGTATAAATAAACTGGGTTTCTTAAACACATTTTCTTGACATTCATTATTACCAAACATCATTTTGAGCATTAAATTCCTTGTAAACATTTTTAAGTCCAAAATCAGACTAGTAATGTCACTATCCATTGCTGGTATGAAGGAGAATCCCTTTTGTAATACATTTACTTCATCCACTGTTAAAACATGCATGGATAAATTAACTATTAAGTTCTTACTTTATTGAACGCTTTTTTTATCGTATAAGGACTCACCCCTTCTTCCTGTAACTTACTTTTTCCTCGTGTAATACTTCTCCCTCTCATCTGTTGATTCTTTGCCCCTCTGCTCAGCGACCTCTCTCTTATTGGTAGCGGAAAGCTTAATGGCACTTTCTTTTGATTGTATATCAGTTCTGATTCCAAAAAAGCAGTTTGTTGGTTTACAGTACATCTTTTACCACTGTTCTCTTCAGCGTTGTGATGCACTTCTGCAGTCACTACAATGTTCTTGCTTCTAGCTTCCATTGAAGTCACTTCCTATATATTCACATTGGCCGCTTCTATATTTGTGAATGGTTCATCTATGGCGACTCCTTTTTTGAATGTCAGTTCTGTGTTATAACTTTTTCCATTAATTTGTGAATCACATTCTGTATTCCATTGTATATCTGTACTTGCTGCAATATTCTTGATTTTACGAGGCCAAGTAAAGACATGACCTGCAGCATAATCTTGGCGATCCCTTAATAATTTCCTTAGCTTAATTTGTGCTAACTTGCGAGCATAGCTGTTGATGTTGTTAGTTATATCATCCAACAGTTTTGTGGTTAGGACAGGATCATATCTGTCACATATAGATCTATATTTAATTTTAATCAGATCTATTAACTTGTCGGCTTCTCGCTTAGCAGAATCTACCAGCAGTCTTAAATAGCCCAGGCTTGTATTTAAATTTAATTTTTGCCATTCACTCAGTAGCAATGGGTCATATGAGTCTTGAGCTGGCATTTTTAAAACCCTTAGACCCAGAGGTACAATATTTTCTGTTAAGCATATTTCTAGGTGGAATCTTTCATACTCCACTCTTTTTAATTTAAATAGTTATTTTTCTAGAGCAAAAATGTCATTTCTCATAGCTATAAAAAACAAATTTGGTGTATCCATTGCTTCTATTTGTAAACAACTGTTAAGCAATGGATTCATAGTTTCGCTCATCTTGTTCATAAATTCAATAGTTCTTTGTTCACTATTCCTATTACATAGGTTTGGGTTGTAGTCCAATTCTATGGTTTCTATTTCTTCTATTCCTGTAGCCATCTTCCTGGTGTAGTTGGAATACAAATATATCCAGTATACCAACAAGCAACCCAAGAGCAACCAGGTGTCTTTGCCAAATATCCAAAGAACAAGTATACACAATGTTTTATTTATTCATATATATTATGTTATGTATTAGAATTTGGTATTTTTGTAGTAAAAATTGAAGTATTCTTTATATATATTTTTTATATGTATTTATGTAATGTATTAGAAGGGAATGAATGTAAAGTAATATATGGCTTTAAGAACTAATTAAGCTAAATACTTTTGGATATAAAATGGGTGTGCTTACTAAGATGATTCATGCACCTGAAGAAGCCTAATGGTGAAAGCACTTGTGTGAGTTCCTTACTATTAAAGAAGTTTGTTTTTAAAGAAGCTGGAGCCTGGTCTTTGCCTAGCGTATTTCTGTATACTTGTTCTTTGGATATTTGGTGAAGACACCTGGTTGCTGTTGGGTTATTTGTTCATTTATGAATATGTTGAATAATAGGGGGCCTAGAATGGAACCTTGGGGGATGCCTGTGAATGTAGTGAGGAAGGGTGAGGTATATCTTTTCCATTTACCTGCTTGTTGCCTGTTTGTGAGATAGCTTGAGAACCACTGGGTAGAGGAAAGGGATAGGTTAAGTTTAGAGAATGTGGTAAGAAGCTGGTTGTAGGAAATGGTGTCAAATGCCTTAGAGAGGTCAAGGAAAAGAGTGGATATGAAGTGGCCAGAGTCGTGGGCTTTGTTGATTGCTTCTAGGAAGGAGAGGAGGCCAGTGGAGGTACTATGACCTGGTCTAAAGCCATGTTGTGTGGGGGTATGTAGAGGATTATTGATGAGATAGGGTAAGAGTTGTTGGTGGACACACTTTTCAAGTAGCTTAGAAATAGGGGATAGGATGGTGATAGGGCAAAAGTTTGGGATGTCATTGTTATTGCCACCTTTGTGGAGAGGAATAATAAAGGCCTTTTTCCAAAGCTTGGGGACCTGGCATTCTAAGATAGACCACTTGATTAGTATGGTGATGGAGAGGGCAGTTGCTTCACCATCTACTTTTAGGAAATAACAGGGGATTTTGTCACGGGCATTGGAGCCAGGTTTTAATTTTTGGAGAAGGTATTTTATGGTAGATATGGAGATGGGATTGATGGAAAAAGGAGGGGGTTGTGGGTATGGGATGTTAGGGGAGGAAGGGGTGGCAGCAGGCTTAGGAGGACCTATAGACTTATTGGGTTGCTAAGTCCATGTTGGATGCATCTGCGTTAGGGCAAGGGTTTTCTGTTTTTCCAGGGTTAAGGAGGGATGAGATTAATTTCCAAAATAGTTTGGGACTGGTATTGTGGTTAGTTTGGAGGGTATAAAAATATACATGTCAGTCAAAGGCAATGAGTTTTTTTTACTTTATTGCGTAGTGTTTTATATTCAGTGAGTGTAATGGTGGTTTAGTTTTTTTGGTATTATGCCCAAGCTTTGTTGCGAAGTCACATGGTAACAAGTGTTTTTAGCTAACCAGGGTACAAGGTTGCTTTTTATGCATTTAGTTTTTAGGGGGGCAAAGGAGTTGAGTAGGTTTATGAAAGTAGTGTTAAAGTAGGAAAGAGCATTATCTAGGGGAAGGATTTTTAATGGTTTCCAGTTGGTGTTTTTTAGTGTGTTTAAGAAAGTTTCAGGATTGAAGTTTTTTAAGCAGTGAGAAGATATATAGTTGTGAGTTAGTTGCATGGAAGAGGGGAGACGGCAGGCGAAAGTAGGGAAATTGTCAGCTAATGGGTCTGGAAGAATACCACTGAGATATAGTGAGGATAGGATACTAGAATCCAGTCTATTGTAATTCCAGTAGTGGAGTTCTTTGAAGGTCTTATAGTGGTATTATTAATTGTGTGAAGTTATAAAAGTTAATTTTGAGTGAATTAGAGGGAGATTGAGTTGTTGCCCAATTTATGTTAATGTCACCCAGGATTATTGTTTCATGAGTAATATTAGAGGAGACCCAGGAGAGAATGTCTTCAAGACATGAAACATTATCACCAGGGGGGATACAGAAGGAGAGGATGAATATGAGTTTATGCATGTTTAGGTGGATTAGGGCTGGTATTGTCCGTGCCTTACCAAATTTGGGGAAGGGTTTGGTATTTGGGATCATTAGCAAGAATGCCGAGTATAAGAGTGCTACTCCACCCCCTTTTTTGTGTTTAATCATTTCTTAGACTGCAGTAGTTTGGTGGTATTAGTTCAGAGTCTTTTATATGTGGCTTGAGCCAGGTTTCTGAAAAGGAGAGAATGTTTGGCTGGTTATGTAGAAACCAGGTGTGAAGGTTTGGAATTTTGTTATAGAGGCTCTGAGTATTTAAGGCTGACAATTGGAGGGATTTACCAGTTGCATGAGGGGGATGAGGTTGGGAGGTTAGTCTGGAGTGGAGAAGGGACCAGGATTTGAATGGACGTCACCAGAGAGGAGGATAGATATAAGATGGGAGGGGGAGATATATTCTTAGGTAGGAGTACTTAGGGGGAGATATATTCTTAGGTAGGAGTACTTAGAACAGTTAATAAGTTTTGAAGCTATTTGGCAAGTATGATTGGGAGTGGTGTTTTTAGTTTTAACTCTATATGGGAAGAACATGGCGATGTTGAGGGGGAAGAGACAAGGGGATATATAGGTAGAGTTGTGTGTACCTTTTATGAAGGAAATGGTAGAGGCATGAAATTGGGGAGAATGATTTATGTTGTTTGGTTGGGTTAGATAGTTTGGATAAAATAAGGTTGTAGAATAACTGCAAGGAACCACCACGATGAATATAAAACAGTTTAATTTAAAATAAAGAACAAGCGCTTTCACGCACCACCATGGCGCGCTTCATCAGGTTACATCAATTAATTAAAATTCATCCTTTATATATCAAAATACTCCCAATTAATCAACTCAATCATCAGTTAGAGAAACCTATTAAATCATTTAAAGAGATATTGTCAGAATAGCATCAGGTTTAAGTATGAAGAACATCTTTAACATATAAAGCATAGCGCTTTTAAAACAGCCAAGAGCTTCCGTCAACATAGAACAAACACTGATTTAAATTACATATCTCAAACTAAAGATCCATTCAAAAGTTCATATCCAGAAATAGATTCATAAACCAGTCTTTTTTTCCACATACAATACTTGTTGTAAATGTAATACTGATGTTAAAAAAGTAAATAAATCGCCAATAATGTCATGGCGATATTTACATAATGGCAGTATATCTAAATGTCCATAAAATGTGTATTTTAATCATTATTCACAAAAATATATATATTAATGGTATATAGAATAAATAAAATAAATAAACTAACTATAGACTTATAACTATATTAAATGAATAAATCAATAATGTTTGTTCATCAACTATGTACAATAATATTATTTATATAGATAATAAAACTAAAACTAAAACCTAAAAGGGCAAATAATTCATCTATCTCCTAATAAGGCTAGTCTGATGCTAACCGCTAAATTCAGACCAGGTTCAATATGAGACCTGAAGTTAAAAATCCATCTTAGCTCATGGAGTTCAAGAGACCCCACGACATCACCTTCTCTCATATTATTGTGCACAATCTGAATAACCCTAAACTTAAAATGGTGTTTGGGGAACTGCTGGCAATGCTTAGCCAGTGCATTACTGATGTTCTCCTTCCTTATGTCATAGACATGATTGTACATGCGATCCCTTAGCCTTCTCGACGTCATACCTACATAGTATGCATCACATAATTCACAGGTGGCTAAGTAGATAATATTTTTGGAATCACATGTCGCATAGAAAGTTGGTGTAAATGTCATATCTATTCCTGGTACTTCAAATGACTGAGTTTTTGATATGTAGCTACACATACTACATTTAGTGCATGGATAACTTCCCTTCTTATATCGAGACCTAATATCTATATGTCGAACATCCATTTTATCATTACAAAGTAGCCTTTTTAAGTTCAAACTATTATTAAATCTAAAAGTAGGTTTACTACCTACTATCTGTGCTAGGGTTGAATCGAGTAGAAGGATCTTCCAATTGTTCTTAACGACATCCATAATATGATGTATATCATTTGTATATTTAATGCTAAATGGCAAGCTTACTTCTTTGCTCTTAAAATTATTAGTAAAACCCCCTTTTTTAACATATGTACATGTCCCAAACGTTGATGATGTTAGATCATTAACTAAATCAACAGGATAGCCTCTACTAATGAGACAACTCTTTTGGAAATCCACCAGAGTATGTAAATCCTCTTGTTTACTGCAAAGCCTAGAAATTCTAGTTATCTGCCCTTTTATCACATTACGAAATATGTAGCGAGGATGCATGCTATCAAAATGAAGGATTGCATTCCTCCAGCATGGCTTCCTGTATAGCGTTGTGGTAATATTACTCTTGTCATCTTTAGTGAGGGTGATATCCAAGAAATTAACATGATTATAAGAATGTTCAAAAGTAAATTTTAAGAAGGAAGTGGTAGATTCCATATAGGCAACAAACTCATACAATGAATCTAAATCATTATTCCGAAATAAAAGGATGTCGTCTACAAAGCGCCTATATAAAATTACATTTTTAAATCTCTCATTATTGAAAATAAATCTACTTTCCCATTGATAAATAACTAAATTTGCATATGCATTGGCACAGGGAGTGCCCATGGCCACTCCCCATGTTTGTGCATATGTTTGATCGCGAAAAAGAAAAATATTGTTGTTTAACACCATATCTAAAAGACTACAGACTAACATCTGATTTGCATTATCTAATGTTCCATTAGCATGCAGATATTCCCTAATAGCTTCCAGGCCAAAATCATTTGGAATGCTTGTGAATAGATTCCTAATATCCAGTGTTACTAATAAAGTGTTACTCTGAATATTATTACATAGGGAATCCTGTTTTAGATCATGTAGCAACCCAAAAGAGTCCTTTAGAATAGTAGGTATTAGTTTGACCAAAGGGCCCAACTTGGTCTGTATAAAAATCGAAGCATTTTCAGTCACCCAATGCCTACCTGAAACTATTGGGCGTAAAGGGGGAGGTTGCACCCCTTTATGCATTTTTGGAAGTCCCTTAATTAAAGGTATCAAAGGGGAATCAATTATTAAAAAGTCATATAAATTCTTGTCTATACAGCGACACATAAGAAGATCATAAAGGGTGTCATGCACACCTCTTACTATAGAGCCCACTACTGTTTTGTCTATGAGCTTATAAGCTGCATCATTATTTAGCATATTCTGCATTAGCTCAATATAGAGGGAGGTATCCATTGCAACCACCCCTCCACCTTTATCAGCAGGTTTAAATGTGATTTCGCTATTATTACAAAAATTGTCAAGACAACATTTCAAATTAGCATTCAAATTAATATATATTCCTTTATGCTTTTTCTCTTTGTAATACATATAAAAATCTTGCTCACAAGAGCGTACAAAACAATCAACCATGTTATGCATAGGAGGTATAAATAAACTTTTTCTTTTGCATACATGGGATGTATGTAGGAAGTCTTTATGCGAGGAATCAAAAAACAGTACCTTAAGTGAAAGTGTCCTGGCAAAAAGACGAAGCGCTATGAGCGTTTCTGAAAGTTTGCTTCCCCTGGATGGAATAAAAGATAAACCTTTGTTAAGGAGTATCTGTTCATCCGCTGTAAATTCAAAAGAAGTAAGATTGAAGAACAGTGTATTCAATTCCTGGTCTTCCGCCGTGCTTCCGGTACCTTGCCCGAAAATTTCCTCTTCCCTCAGCCTCGGCTCACAGAACGCGCAGGTGCCCTGGCTTTGTATGGAAGCGGGAGGTTTAAAGGAGGGATGCCAGTAGCTGTGACAGACATTGTGGCATTGCTTGATTTCGGTCTCGCTCCCAGTGCATCATTAGCTTTTAATCCCTGCTGATTACAGGGTAAAGAGACATTGGAGGGAAATATTTCATCATTATGGGTATCACCCAAGGGTTCCTTTCTGGCACGAGACTCATTTGGTATTTCAACATGTTCAATATGCTCAGCGCTAAGGTTCATTAAGGGAGTGGTATCATTAACAGTCGGTTCAACCCCATTCCTATTGAACCTCGGCCAAACAAAAATCTGGCCCAGCTGGAAATCTTGATAGTCTCGTTTTAGTTTCTTTAGTTTTATTTGTTCAAGTTTGTTGCTATATAATGCAACCTGCCTAAGCATGTTATTAAGCTTAGAAACATATAGGTCACCTTTATATTTTTGTAATAAATTCTTATGCTCATCCTCCACTTTAGCAACAAGATCCAATTCAATGGGAGTAAAATATTCATTTAATAGATTAATATACTTAGTACCAAAATCAATATTTAGTTGTTGCCATCTACGCAACAAGTCCTGATGGCTATCACCATAGCTTGGCATACACAATACCCGCATACCACGGGGAACTACTTTAAAATGAAGACAAGCCTCCAGGTGTCTTCTCTGCCATATGAGCCGATGGAGCTTGTATAGGTCATTCTCTTGAAGTCTTAGAGAGCTGTAATAGTCTTGTAAATTCTCTACATTGTTAGAAACAATAGATTGAGTATTAAGCTGAAAGTCCAAACTCAGCAGAGGATTCTCCTGCTGGTGAAAAAGGTTATTCCAGCCCTCAGTACCGCCCGTACTTGCCGGATTATAATCAAGCTCAATATTTATAGAATCCATCGTGTGCTGGCCAAAAATGCAAACGAAAAACAGGAATAATAGCAGCAGACAAAAGATGACCATCCAAAGGTTCCTTCCAACGCCAAGAAATGAATTGTAGAATAACTGCAAGGAACCACCACGATGAATATAAAACAGTTTAATTTAAAATAAAGAACAAGCGCTTTCACGCACCACCATGGCGTGCTTCATCAGGTTACATCAATTAATTAAAATTCATCCTTTATATATCAAAATACTCCCAATTAATCAACTCAATCATCAATTAGAGAAACCTATTAAATCATTTAAAGAGATATTGTCAGAATAGCATCAGGTTTAAGTATGAAGAACATCTTTAACATATAAAGCATAGCGCTTTTAAAACAGCCAAGAGCTTCCGTCAACATAGAGCAAACACTGATTTAAATTACATATCTCAAACTAAAGATCCATTCAATAGTTCATATCCAGAAATAGATTCATAAACCTGTCTTTTTTCCACATACAATACTTGTTGTAAATGGTAATACTGATGTTAAAAAAGTAAATAAATCACCAATAATGTCATGGCGATATTTACATAATGGCAGTATATCTAAATGTCCATAAAATGTGTATTTTAATCATTATTCACAAAATAATGTTTTGTAATTCCAGTAGTGGAGTTCTTTGAAGGTCTTATAGTGGTATTATTAATTGTGTGAAGTTAATTTTGAGTGAATTAGAGGGAGATTGAGTTGTTGCCCAATTTATGTTAATGTCACCCAGGATTATTGTTTCATGAGTAATATTAGAGGAGACCCAGGAGAGAATGTCTTCAAGACATGAAACATTATCACCAGGGGGGATACAGAAGGAGAGGATGAATATGAGTTTATGCATGTTTAGGTGGATTAGGGCTGGTATTGTCCGTGCCTTACCAAATTTGGGGAAGGGTTTGGTATTTGGGATCATTAGCAAGAATGCCGAGTATAAGAGTGCTACTCCACCCCCTTTTTTGTGTTTAATCATTTCTTAGACCGCAGTAGTTTGGTGGTATTAGTTCAGAGTCTTTTATATGGGGCTTGAGCCAGGTTTCTGAGATGGAGAGAATGTTTGGCTGGTTATGTAAAAACCAGGTGTGAAGGTTTGGAATTTTGTTATAGAGGCTCTGAGTATTTAAGGCTGAGAATTGGAGGGATTTACCAGTTGCATGAGGGGGATGAGGTTGGGAGGTTAGTCTGGAGTGGAGAAGGGACCAGGGTTTGAATGGACGTCACCAGAGAGGAGGATAGATATAAGATGGAGGGGGAGATATATTCTTAGGTAGGAGTACTTAGAACAGTTAATAAGTTTTGAAGCTATTTGGCAAGTATGATTGGGAGTGGTGTTTTTAGTTTTAACTCTATATGGGAAGAACATGGCGATGTTGAGGGGGAAGAGACAAGGGGATATATAGGTAGAGTTGTGTGTACCTTTTATGAAGGAAATGGTAGTGGCATGAAATTGGGGAGAATGATTTATGTTGTTTGGTTGGGTTAGATAGTTTGGATAAAATAAGGTTGTTATAAGTATTATTTGTGTTAATGTGGATTGGATTTTGTGGGACATGGTTATAGTTTGAATGAGGATGGAGAGAAGTTGCAATTTAGTTGTTTGTATTTTGGGAATTTAATATTCAGTTTACATTTGTAGTATATCAGATAAGTAATAGGTGGTAGTATAGTTTGAGGGGATGGGTTACTTTTAGGGAGTGGAGTATGGGAGGGTGTGGAGTATGGGAGGGGATTGATAGGGGTGGGGTGGGTAACCTGGATTGGATGGTGGAAGTGATAGGAGTGGTTTGTTAAGTATAACTGTAGAGCTAGTGTGGGTGTGTGGGAATTGGGGGTGGGGTAGGGGAGCTGATTGAACCTGCAGAAGAACGGAGCGGGCTAGAGCCAAAGGAATGAAAAATCTGGACAGTGATAAAAACAATCAGTGTAGTGGAAGGCAATTTCAGAGGAAGGTAAGCAAGGGGGGTAAGAGCAACATTTATAGTAGTGTTATATGGGAAATGATTAGAGAACGTTTGAGTAATTGGGATTAATAGAAGGAGTATATGAAGAAGTGAAAGAAAAATAACTTTTAGATTATAGTAAGAGTGAGGAAAATAGAGAGGAAAGAATGTTAAAGGTGGGTAAAGGCTGTCATCTAGTGGTCAAATCCTGTAGTAGCAGAAAGTGGAACCACTATGGGAGGCTGAAAGGTAAAAAGACAGAAGGGAGACTCAAAAGAGTTTAAGTTAAGAGGTTGGGAGAAGGCAGGTATGGGGGGTACAAAGAAGAAAGGTAGGCTGCTGACTGTCCTGGCAGGGAGCGTGTACTAGCCATCTTTCAAGTAATTGAGCAATATAACATACAATTACAGGAGGTAGAACATCATTTACACATACTTTCATAAATTCCATAATGAGTTCAGCTCGGAGAGTAGTTTGACTTTTTCCAGTTGGGGATGGGGCAAAACATGGTTTGGTAGATATTTATGTTCTTAGTATTCCAGCAGGGCATGGTCGCTAGGTGAAAAAAATTTAGGCAAGAAGGGTGGAAGGCTGGAGAAGATATAAAGAGAGACAGTATTGTAAAAAAAAGAAAGGGTGTAAATTTCAAAGAAGTATAGGTTAAACAACAGTGTAATTCAAAACACATAAGCATTAAGTGAATTAGAGTAACTTTTTAGTGTAAACAATGTAGCTAAAACTTGTGAAGGTGCATGGTAATGCTTACAGTTTGCAACCTATAGCTATTAAATCAGGCTTCAGCCTATGTAAATAGCATGTATTTATAGATTAGTTAGCATTTCCATAGATTACACAATTGAATTAAGGCTCATCAGGTTAAACAGTAACAGTATCAAATATGCTAGTTATGATTTATTTCTATTCAACAGTTTATTTAGTGAGCACTTATTTGAGTTATCTTCCAATGCCACAGTTGTAGGATATTATAGTGTACAATAGCTTTACTCACACTATAATGCTAGGAGTAGCATTTGTATTAGCAGAGCAACATTTGTTAGTAGCTTCCTTTGCAGCCAGAACCTGGAGTGTTGATTGTGACTGCCCTCCTTGTCTCATATGTATGTCAGCAGCTGGCATACCATTACGTCTAAAACCAAGACATTATCAACCAGTACTATGTGGACAGAGATACCTTATGGGAGTAAGTCCATATGTGCACGCCACACCTAAAATCAAGGAGATGCATGGATTGCCTATCCCAGTTGATGCAAAGTTTTGTGTACCACTAACCATCCTTGCTACAGGGACCATTCGGCTTCCAACATGGGACATATTAGGAGTTTCATGGATGCTGGCCTTGAGAATCATGCACCAAGTCTTTGACTTGATGCTGTAGCAGGTGGAGTAGCAAATTTGATCTCCACAGACAAGAGCATTCTGCAACATAGTCCTTTTCCCTGAGTCTCTGGGGCCATTGAATGCAACCACTTCACCAACAAGGCTTTACTTGCTTCACATGGTGTCCAGTATATCATCTAAAATGGCTTCCACTCCATCAACTGCCAAGTGGTGTGAAGTGCAAAAGAATTTATATGCATTGCACCTGTGCATCATCCAGGTAGTGCCTATGATTTCAGCATCTGACACATGCATGACTTTTACCAGCGTTTCATGCAGGGTGACTTTCCACAGGGATATCTAGTTGGTAGATGCAAACATTCCTTGCTATAAACTCCTGGATGTGATGCTTCCATTGATGTAGATAGCAGGACACTCGTAATTGTACCTGCTGATGTGTGTTCTAGGTGATGCAGTATATGCAGAATCATGGTGGATAACTCCTAACATAGACCTCGGACCATGATGGAGATGGCATATAACATTTCACTTTCACAGACATGGAAGATTATTGAAAATGTATTTAATCATCTGAAGGCACACTTCTGCTGCTTGGGCATATCTGCTGGTATGTGCAGTATTAACTGGAGATCTTCTGACAATTATTTGTGGTGTGTGCCACTATACACACTATGACAATACCCAAGCAGCTACAGCAGGGGAACATTGCAAGACTGCTTTTTTGGCATTATCCTTTGCACATGTTGAGAGGAGTACAGTGACAGGTGATAGCAACACTGCCATAGGTATATGGGTAATGGGAAGTGGATGTGGTAGTCATACAGACAGGTATCAGGTTGAGTGGAGGGGAAGAGATCATATAATGCACTGATGATTGTATTCTGTGTGAGTATAGTACTTCAGGAGCATGTACAGGGACACTGCTATGATCTGCAACCCCATGTGCAGTGACAACAGATGGATGGAAGCCATGATATAGAGAATGCCCATTACTAGGCAATGCAATCAGTAGGTAACAGGAGGATAAGGATAGTGTGGAACTGCAGAACCCAGAGTAGCTGGCCTGATATGGTGTCCCTGCAGTGGAGCCAGATGAGCATTGACCACTACTCTAAGACTAAGTATGCCAAGTGTTTGAGACAGCCATGGCCAGGGATGATTGTGAGAACATTGTGTGGCATCTGTGTAACTCTGCTCTGTGACTGTCCACTGTGCATGTGGCCACTTGCATGGCCATTATGAGAAGTATTGTCATTATTCTCATGGCTGTACCAATAGATTCCAAATTGCCCACCACTCCACTCAGCAGGTGTGTGTCCTAGGTCCCTATATGTCATGTCTCTAGGCATGCATTGCAGGTCATCTTGCAGCCCCTCTAGTAGTTGCACATTGTCATGCAGGCCATGCAGCAAACTCACCATCTCGGCCTTGGAATGGATAATGGCTCTCTGTGCACATCTGCTGATTGATGCCAAGTGATGTACTCAGGTCAGGGAAAACCTAAAGTCACCCAACTGAACCTTTCCTTTGCTTACCTTGGAATCTGCATTTACTGATAGCTGCTAGACATAGCTTCACTGTACTCCTCGCCCTACCCCCATTACCACCTGTTAAATAACAGGTGTGTTATACCTTTAGAAGCATTTCCAAAGTCTGTGTGTGCATATAAATAACAAACATGTGTTAACTTCTGTGCCATTTTGAAGGTGCAGCCAGAATGTTAACATCCATGTGCATGATAGCTGGTTTGTTTGTAAGTTAAAATTACTTAACTTCATTTATGATGTGTTTGCATACAATAAAGCTGCTTGAAGAAGAACCCATGATGCTCGCTTCTTTTATCCTGACCTGGTGAGTGACATGGTTTCAGAGCCAGGATTGCAAAGACTATTCTTCAGAGCCATGAGGTCCAGAGGTAATGGCGAAGGCAAACTAAGAAAACCGAGAGCAAAAAAAAAAAAGGTCAGAAACAAGTCAAAGGTGAAGAGAATGCACAGGAATGATTTATTTATCAAAAGAGGTTAAACAGAGCTTTACAAGGGCACAAAACGTATTGTTAAGCAAACGAATAGTACAGAAAAGTTTATTAAGTAAACGTGAAGTAGAAATCAGCTCATTAATCAGATGAAATGTTTGAAGCCGAGTTACATGATATAATGAGCATTAGAAAAGTATGTAAAGGGTTCAGAATTACCTCAGAATTGTAAAACAAGCATGTTTAAAGTAAGACGAGCATGTTTAGAGTTAAAATGAGCACAAGAAAGTATAATGGGCATAAAAAGAGATTAAATGAGCAGTACGAATATAACACAAGGCCATAAAGGGCATACAAGGCACATTAAGAGATTCAATAAGCAAAATGACTATAATAGAAAGGCCAGAAAAACGCAGATTAAGTATAAATAAAGCAAAAGTGACTGCATGTGTTTTGGGCAAATTACTGTGTTTGGTACAAATTGCTACTTCGCATTGATTAAAGCCTTGAATAGCATAACTAGAGTTGTTCAAAATATCTCAAAGTGTGTAAAAGTGTTTACAGTATGTGCTTATTGCTGTGCATTAATTCTGAAGAGTTTATTGTGTGCAAAGTGTGACTATTTCATGAAGTGCATCAAGTGAAGCCATTTTGAAAAAATTCTTATGCCTGGGTGTGTCTGTTCACAGAGTGCCACTGTTACAGCATTACTAAGTATTCAAAAGTAATCCAAGCAAGGCAGGCAGTCTGTTTCCAGTCAACTGGAAACAGACTGCCTGCCTTGCTTGGATTACTTTTGAATACTTAGTAATGCTGTACAATTATATATTTTCTGGAGTTAGAATATATAGTTAGAGGGGTGTAGGGGGCACAACCCCGAACAATGGGGGGTATGGGGGGCAAAGTCCCCCACTTACTTTTGTTTTACTAAGCAATATTAAAGCAAAACTAAATAATATAATATGAAATTAAGTGGGGGGCTGTGCCCCCCACACCCCCCTAACTATATATTCTAACTCCAGGGTCGCACTACAGTGGGGAAGGGGGCATATCCCATTTTATTGCCAATAATATTTGCCGGTCAAATGAAGTGTCGGTCAAATGAAGTGCCGGTCAAATTAAATTTCGGTCATTTGGTCTCGGGCAAATGGGTGTCGGTCAGTCGGAAGTTAGGGCAAATGAAGTAGATCCATATATATATATATATATATATATATATATATATATATATATTTTTTTTTTCCTATTTTTAACACAATATTGCAATCCCAACTACCAATCGATAAACCCCTTTTGTCATAGAATTTTGCAATGTCTAGTACTTATTTACATAAAATTTTCAAATGTCCTTTCAAAGTCTCTCTTTCTACCTCCTTTCTAAATTTTACATGAATTTCCTTTTTTTGTTTCCCTGTTAAAGGCTTTTATCACATAAATGGCTTACAGTCCTTCTGTTTTCACATTCTCCAAGAAAATTCTCCTTTGAAAAAAAGTCTTAAATATAGTGTCACAAAATGTATCTTTGTTAATAAGAATAATTGCTCTTTCTATGTGTGGTTTTAAATTGTCCCACTCTTCATACCTGTCGATTTCTCTGTATTCTTTACTTTGAATCCTTACAACATACTGTTTTTTATTTTCTTCTGCCTTTTCTGCTACTCCAGTTTTGCCTTTTTACTTTCTCTGCATGTTTTCTTTTGCATCTCTCCACTATTCTATGCATCCTCCTTTTGTATTTTGTCCATAATGTCCCTCCAGGAAACATCTCTTTCATTTTCTGGTCCACTCTGCACCACCATTTCTTTAAGTTAATCATCCTGCAACCCTCCTGACAAGAGGTCTGTAATTATAAATCCATCATTTGCTGATTCATCTCCATCAAACAGTTTTCTTTGAAACATCGCTTCTAAATACTGCAGACATTCTCAGGTCACAATATTTGCTTTCTCTTCCATTTCTCTTACCTCTCCATCATCTTCTTCTCTCTCCATCTGTCTCCCTGGTTCTCTGGGTTGCCTCTTTGCCTGGAATGGAAGCAGAAAGTGCTCCTGCAACATGGAGTCCCACTCACAACAATGGTGAGTAGGGGAAGTTCCATGATGCCCTGTCCCAGTTTCCCTTTGTGCTGTCCATGCCCTGGCCCAGCAATCAAGGAACCTCAATCCTCACCACTAACACCAGAGAGGGTGTCTCATATATGAGGAGAGGATAACATATACACACAGTAAAGCACAATTTCCCTTAAGCACAATTTCCCCAGATCACAGTCATTCTGGGGCTGGTTGCTCCCTTGCTCTCCCGGTCACCAATAAGACTCCCCACTGGCACAGCTATAGGGTCCAGATCCCAGCCTAGCTGGCAAGCTAACCTCCAGTACCCTCTCTGTCCAACCAGTGCTTCATGTCCCTGCACAAGTAGCTGGCACACACACACACACACACACACACACACACACACACACACACACACACACACACACACACACACACACACACACACACACACACACACACACACACACACACACACACACACACACACACACACACATTTTGAGATAAGTATTTATACAACTTTACAACTTCACAGACACTCCTGGGAAAGGCTGACAGATTCTCCAGCTGTGCCCCTATACCCAGACTATACAGCAGTAATTTCTGCCACCACCAGCTAATAATTATCAGCTACCCAAAGGCCCTTAAAAAGGTGTCCAATTATTACTCTGCAATATTATTATCCAATAGTAGTGTAACTAAGCAATCAAGGCTTATTGGAAGGGCTTAGTACAAGATCACTTATAAGCATGCAATGCACTCTAGAACTTAATGTATCTCTACATAAACCAGCCACAGTTGAAAAGGGTTTAAAAATATTTAATAATAAATACTAAAAACACAAGACAATACTACTACACCACAGTGCCATTCAAGAGTTCAGAGATCACACAGAAACTTAAAATAATTCAGTAGAACAGTTCTGAAAAAAAGAAAAATACTTAGTCTAATCTTTTCTAATTCCTAGCTATTGCTACAAGAAAACATTCTTCTAAAGTAACTTACACATATAGAGCATAGGCAGTGCTGAGTTGGATAGTCCAAGATCAAAATGCTTACAGCGTCTCTCTGAACAATAGTTTTTAAAATCACTAAAAAACATTTCTGGTGGGCCCTCCCAGATTACAGAATTTTTGACACTTAGGTTTCCCAATATACACATTACATCATTTTGACACTTAGCCTGGGGTTCCTAGGCCAACAGCTTACATTATTTAGCAAGCTAACGCCTGCTCAGGAAGCTACAACAATAAAAGGCATTTCACATGTACACTGTAGTAATTATTCCTTAAGTTGAAACAATAGAAAGAATGTGCTAGCCCAGACAGACTGACTCCAAGCTCTACAGATCAAAGGATAGATGTGAAATAATTTTAACTTCAAAAGAAAGATTTGAAATGCTTGACTTAGTTTTCCTTAAAGCAGATGGCAATGTTGCTACAATCTTGAAGTTCATTTTACAGTATTTTCTTACATTTAAGAAACAAGCCTGTATTTCACATTTATATTTACAAATGCCAGAATTATGTATCAAATTATATTTGGCTAGGCTGGCAGCCTTCACCCTTCTCTACCAGTCTTCACACCCCGCCCCCCCCCCGAAGAACTCAAGCTAGTTTTTCAAGTGACCCTTGAGAAACGCCGCTTGAGAAGGTTAGGTCTATCTGAGTATACCTTACCCCATTTCCTGTCTTGAGAGCCCATCTGCATTGGCATTGCTAATCCCACTATGGTGCTGCACTGACATATCATATGCTTGCAACCCCAGGCTCCATCTTAGCAACTTGGCATTTTGCTGACTGGCTCTGTTTAACCATGTTAGAGGGTTGTGATCTGTCATTACAGTAAATTTTCTTCCATACAGATATTGGTTGGAGCCTATGGCTGAGATAATCCACTGGATGCTCTTCTCCCTCTGAAGAAATCTGGCTAAGTACAGCCCTCACCACATGGTTCAAAGCAGCCACTTGCACAACAGATTCTTTGCTGTAATCTGGACTAGCTAACACAGGGGGTCCTCCCAAAGCTTCTTTAAGCCTCTGGAATGACTGCTAACTTGCTGGGGTCCACACTACCTTATCTGGCCTTTTCTTCCTTGTCAGGTCTGTGAGGGGAGCATCTATGGTACTATAACTAGGGTCAAACTTTCTGTAGTACCCTGCTGTCCCAAAAATGCCCTCACCTGCTTTTTAGTAACAGGTGCAGGCCATGCCTGAATGGCTTCCACTTTGGCAGGTTCTGGCTTTATCTTACCACTCCCTACTCTATGTCCTAGGTAGGAGACCTCCGCCATACCCACCTGACATTTGCTCGGCTTAATGGACAACCCTGCCCTCTGTAGTCTGCCCAGCACCTCCCTGACATGCTGAAGGTGCTGTGGCCAGGAATGGCTGTAGATGACAATATCATCTAGGTAAGCAAGGGCAAACCCTCCTGCTCCTGCTAGGATACTATCTACTAGCCTCTGGAAAGTTGCTGTGGCATTCTTCACCCCAAAGGGCATCTTTATGCACTTATACAAGCCAAAAGGAGTCACAAAGACTGACTTCTCTCAAGCACTGGGAGTCAAGGGCACCTGTCAGTAACCCTTGGTAAGATCAATGGTTGTAAGATACTTAGCCCCACCCAGCTGCTCTAGGGCTGCATCTGTCCTAGGCATGGGGTAAGCATCAGACTCTATGTGACTATTTAATTTCCTGTAGTCCACACAGAACCTGGTGCTGCCATCCTTCTTTGGCACCAGCACCACTGGGGAGGCCCAGGGACTGTTGGACTCTTGAATCACCCCTAGTTCCAACATCTCCTGTACCTCTTCCCTCAGAGTCTGTCTGACTCTCTCAGGCACCCTACAAGTGGCCTGCCTAATAGGCCTTTGGGGTCCTGTATCCACCTAGTGCTGCACTAGGTGGGTGCACCCTGGTTTTCCAGTGAACATGTCTCCAAATTCCTGCAACACTGCTCGGATTTCTGGAACCTGGGTAGGGGATAGTTGCTGAGACATTGCTACTCCTTCTACTGAGGTGTCAGCCTGAGCCTCATTGAGGAGAACAGCCCCTAGATCTCCCTCAGACTCCTCCTGCAATCCACTGCAAAAGCTCAGCACAAGGGTCTCCCTATCATGGTAAGGTTTCATCATGGCACAATTTGTGCCCCTGCTGTTTGCCTAGCAGTTCCACCATGTAGTTAACATCACTTACCTTTCTTACCACCTTGTAGGGACCCTCCCAAGCTGCTTGCAGCTTGTTGTGTCTGACAGGAATGAGAACCATTACCTGCTGCCCCACAGCATACTCTCTAGCTCGAGCATTCCTGTCATACCACACCTTATTCTGTTGTTGGGCTTCTGCCAGGTTCTCCTGGGCTAAGCCCATGAATTCCATGAGCCTTGTCCTGAGGTTTAGGAAGTATGCCATAACAGACTCCTTGTGAGACTCACACTCACCTTCCCACTCATCTCAAATTAAATCTAGAGGTCCCCTCACCCTATGCCCATACAGCAACACAAAGGGTGAAAAACATGTGGATTCCTGGGGAACCTCTCTGTAAGCAAACAACAGATGGGGCAAATATTTGTCCCACTCCCTCTTAAACTGATCTGCAAATGCCCGTAGCATGGACTTGATTGTAGAGTTTAACCTCTCAACAAGACCATTAGTCTGGGGATGGTAGGGGGTGTTCTTCATGTGCTTCACCCCACAGGACTTCCACAGACAAGCCAGCAGGTCTGACATGAAATTGGCACCTCGGTCAGTCAGTATTTCTTTTGGAAAACCCACCTTGCTGAAAATCTCTAACAAAGCATTTGCCACCTTCTCTGCCTCAATGGAGGACAAAGCCACTGCCTCAGGGTATCATGTAGCATAATTCACTACCACTAGGATATACTTTTTCTCTGTGGAACTTGGGGTACTCAGAGGAACCACAATATCCATAGCTACCCTCTGAAATGGCTCCTCAATCGCAGGCAAAGGCATCAAAGGAGCTCTCACCTTGTCTCCTACCTTGCCTACCTTTTGGCACTGCTCACTGGTCCTGCAGCACCCTGTTACATCTCTGGAAATTCCAGGCAAATAGAAGTTCTGCATAATATGCCTCTTTGTGCGTTTTATGCCCATATGACCTGCAAAGGGAATATCATGGGTCATGGCTAGAAGCACCAGATGGTAGGCTCTAGGCACTACCAACTGCTGTACTCTTTCACCTTCTAGCCCTCCCTTAGGGGTCCACTCTCTGTAAAGTAACCCTTTGTCCCAGTATACAGATTCCGCCTTTCCTTGAGAATCAGGTGCCTCCCTAGCTACCTGCCTCAGGCCTTGCAATGTAGGGTCTGAGAGCTGAGCCTGTCTCAACTCTCTCCTTGTAACCCTTCCCAGCTCCCCTTCCACAGGAAGTCTGGCATTTTCTGACAGTGGTGCCTCACTGTCAGTCTGGGTACTACTACTCGCCTTGCAGTCACCCTGTCCAAGGGAACATCCGTACCCACAAGCAGGTGTGGCTCACCTTGAGTCTCTCTACTACAGCATAGCTCACTCCCTGAAGTAACCACCTTATCAGTCCTGGCTGCAAGTATGCAGTCTGTGTGGGTCTCCCCCAAGCTACCAGACCCACATGCTTGTCTCCTAGCCTCACTGCATGTAACTGTATAAGCACATGGTACTGCCTCATCCAAATCCTTCCCTCTCAAGACATCTGCAGGATGGTAGTTTAGTACTCATGTTGTCTCAAGACAACCTACTATTGGCATTTTGTCTTTCCCACTTACTGGCTCCCTCACCTTTGGTTCCCCACCTTGTCTTCATGGACACCTGTATGCCACATGGCCCCACTGGTTGCATTCAAAACATTTAACCCTAGCTCCTGGATGTGTACCTGGACTAGTGGCTTCCCCTGCTACTGGTGGATTCTGTTGTGGCAGTCTGTGCTGCCCACCATGGGTTTCTTTAGATGCATGAGCAGTACTGGGGTACCCCTTCCTGTGCAGGGCTGCCCTGCTGACCAGGTATAGGTCTCCCTTCTTCCAAAACACATCTGAAGTAGCACATTGTCTATCAGCTAACCAGATCCTCATGTCCTCAGGGAAAGTGTTAAGGGTTTGTTCCCCCACCAAAAGGTCTACCAGCCCTTCAAAAGTGGTGACCTGACATCCACTCACCCAGCTATGAAAATAAGTGCTCAGTTCAGCAACATATTCCGACACACTTTCATCTGCCTTGCATCTATGCTCACAAAACTTTTTCCTATATATTTCAGGTGTTAGCTTAAAACACTTGAATAGACATTTTTTTACAGCAGTATAATCAAAACAGACAATGTCAGGCATTTTTGACAAAATAGTTACAGCTTTCCCGTGGAGTAAGGAGGTCAGGAACCATACCCAGAGTCTTTGGTCAACACTATACTGTTTGCACACCCTCTCAAACATATGAATGAAACTATCAAAATTATCCCCCTCTTTAAATTGTGGAAGAAATTTACTGACCTGTTGTGCTTCTGGGGTCCAGTTACTCCCTTCCCCATTACCTCCATGACTCTGGCGAAGAGTCAGCATTTCCCTCTCATGCCTCCTCTGATGATCCTTTTCTTCGGCTTCTATCTTCAAATGCCTGGCCTCCAACTCAAGTCTCTTTAGTTCCAGCTGGATTTTTAAGTCCACTGCAGAAAGGTTGAGCTGTCCATTCTCTGAGGATATTGTATCTCCACTGCCAGTCTGATTGTCCTTCGCAGAAAGGTTTATCTGTCCATTCTCTGAGGATATTGTATCTCCACTGCCAGTCTGATTGTCCTCCTGGATATTGCTTTTCTGATGTAGCTGTAACCACAGCTGCAATCAGGTCTGCCTTAGTCAGGTTTCCATGCACCAGTCCCCTAGCCTGGCACATCACCAGCTGGCTCCTTGTCAGCTTTACATACTCCTCTGCTGACATGCTGTCTGCTCACACTGACTAACTAAGCTAACAAAAGAAATAAAACAATTGTGATCTGAACTCTGAGTATTCATTGTGTGGCTGTTTTAGAGTACAAAACACCTTCAAATATCACTGTGCATAAGCTACAGGATTCACTCTATCCACACCACTACAAGCCAAATAGTATTTACCAACTAATTAATATGTGATGTGGATATTCCACTAATGCCCACCAATTGGCATGTGAAGTGGATCCCACCACTGCAAACCAATTAATATGTGAGGATATCCCAACCACTGTCACCAGTTAATATTGACACCCATGCCCTGTTCCAGCAATCAAGTAACCTCTCTCCTCACCACTAACACCAAAGAGGGTGTCTCATATATGAGGAAAGGGTAACAATACACACAGTAAAGTACAATTTCCATTAAGTGCACACAGAGATCACAGTCGGTCTGGGGCTGGTTGCTCCCTTGCTCTCCAGGTCCCCAATAAGACTCCCCACTGGCACAGCTATAGGGTCCAGATCTCAGCCAAGCTGGCAAGCTAACCTCCAGTACCCTCTCCTTCCAACCAGTGCTTCATGTCCCTGCCCAAGGAACTGACACACACACACACGCACACACACACACACACACACACACACACACACACACACACACACACACACACACACACACACACACACACTTTGAGATAAGTATTTATACAACTTCACAGACTCTCCTGGGAAAGGCTGACACAGATTCTCCAGCTGTGCCCCTATGCCCAGATTATATGGTAGTAATTCCTGCCACCACCAGCTAATAATTATCAGCTACCCAAAGGCCCTTAAAAGGGTGTCCAATTATTACTGTGCAATATTAATATCTAATAGTAGTGTAACTAAGCAATCAAGGCTTATTGGAAGGTCTTAGTACAGGATCACTTATAAGCATGCAATGTACTTTAGAGCTTAATTTATCTCTACATAAACCAGCCACAGTTGAAAAGGGTTTAAAATATTTAATAATAAATACTAAAAACACAAGACAATACTACTACACCACAGTGCCATTCAAGAGTTCAGAGATCACACAGAAACTTAAAATAATTCAGTAGTACAGTTCTTACATAACAGAAAAACACTTAGTCTAATCTTTTCTAATTCCTAGCTATTGCTACAAGAATGCATACTTCTAAAGTAACTTAGACATAAAGAGCATAGGCAGTGTTGAATTGGATAGTCCAAGATCAAAATGCTTACAGCCTCTCTCTGAACAATAGTTTTTAAAATCACTAACAAACATTTCTGCTGGGCCCTCCCAGATTACATCATTTTTGACATTTAAGTTTCCCAGTATACACATTATATCATTTTGACACTTAGCCTGGGGTTCCCAGGCCAACGGCCTACATTATTTAGCAAGCTTACACCTGCTCAGGAAGCTACAACAATAAAAGATCTTTCACATGTACATTCTAGTAATTATTCCTTAAGTTAAAACAATAGAAAGAATGTGTTAGCCCAGACAGGCTGACTTCAAGCTCTACAGATCAAAGGATAGATTTGAAATAATTTTAACTTCAAAAGAAAGATTTGAAATGCTTGACTTAGTTTTCCTTACAGCAGATGGCAATGTTACTACAATCTTGAAGTTCAACATTTTACAGTGTTTTCTTAGAAACAAACCTGTATTTCACATTTATATTTACAAATGCCAGAAGTATGTATCAAATTCTATCTGGCTAGGCTGGCAGCCTTCACCTTTCTCCACCAGTCTTCACACCCTTAGTAGTATAAATACCACTTTGCGTCTCCTCTGAAAAGAGGCTAGTAGCCTAGTGGGGCTAACCTGGTTAACAGAGCATAAGTAAATAAACAAATATGGACTTCTCTGTGTGTCAGAACCTCCTTCAGTACCATGGCAGCCTTGTCATCAGCCACTGATATAATTTATAGTAAAATAAATGATGACTCTTTATTTCAGTGGGATTCTTTGTTGACCTAACTACAGTATTTGAGACAATAAACCACAACCTTCTTCTACATACATTTAGATAACTAAACTTTGGAGGCAATGTAATAAATTGGTTCTCAAATTACCTGAAATACTGGACTTTAAAAATGTTCTCTTACAACAAATGGTATGACATGGTACTAATTAATAATGGTGTCCCCCGAGGTTCTGTATTAGGCCCTTTCCTGTATTTAATTTTTATTAATGACGTCTCTTTAGAGCTAAACATTACAATGTATACAGATGGCATTGTTCTACTGCATGCCAGCAAAACACACCATTCCTTCCAGACTAGTCTATAAATGCAGTGTTCTTTCCTCATGTAGACGGCTTCAGACAAACAGACTTCAACTTCATTCTTCTAAAACTAATATTGTAGTATTCTCAACTGTATGGAAACTCCCTTCTCTACCAGTGTTAATTTTGAGATACTTAAAGGGCAATACAATTCCTGATATAAAAGAACAAAAATACGTGGGTCTAACACCTGACCCACACCTTAACTTTACCATCAACACTGACGTCACTTCAAAAATGCTATGATAATTAAAATTGTATTATTACATCTCAAACCTCCTCTCCCCAACCTCATATAAACCAGTAGCTAAAATGTCCTAAGTCCCAAACCTAAATATATTCTTCCAATATTTAGTATGCAGTCAGTCTACAACTGTCATAAACTACAAACCACAAAATTGAAAATAAGCAGATTTGTGCTCTTAGCAGACTGGTATTCATACTACTGTGAGGCACTACATATGTTCTGCTAGGTCCCACTAGTTAACGGTGCTACTTTCCTACCAGGTACCTTGTATTGAAACTACTTCACCTGGAGTACTGCCCATCATTTAGAAGGAAATTCCTTATTAGAGATTAAAACACTTCACTTAGAAGCAGCCAAGAGAATGTTTTCATACTTTCATGGGATACATTCAAACAGGCAATAGGAGGAAAAGGCCTTTTCTAGGATCGGGTACTCACTTTGGAACCACCTCTTAAATGATGTAAAGAATAATCCCAAATTAGAAAGTGTGAAAAAGTTATTGAAGTATTCCGTCTCAAAGATTAGATTTCAAATGCACATGCTTCCAGGATACTGGCTAGTGCTATCATTACTTAAAACACCTACTGAACTAAGGAAAAAAAGATATATATATATATATATATATATATATATATATATATATATGTATATATATATATATATATAAATGGTAAAAATAGTGTAACATGTGGAACTGGAAAAAATGTTACAACAGTGCACTCTACTGACCAAGAAAAAGCATGTTGTGACCCTTTGATGTAAACCCAGCTCTGGCCAGTCTAGATGAAGGAATTCTTGCTATTGTTGTAAGGCCAGAGTTAATGGCCAGAATTTGCATGCATAAATTTCCTTTATTGCACTGGTTTCTACCCAGAGGGGAAGAATGTAAATGTAGTTTCTGTTAGCCTGGGAACCCAGGGAAGTGTGAAGAATGATGTAATGTGAACCAGGAATGTGATTTTAAAAACAGAGAGAATCAGAGAGCATTAAGCATTTTTGTCTTGACCATCAAGCTCATCAGCACTCTGCCTTTGCTCTATATGTAGGTTTATCTTAGACTTGTGTTTTCCCTTAGACATAGCTAGAAAATAGAAAGAATAGACTAAACTTCATTTGTGATGTTAGAACTGTACTACTGAATTATTTTAAGTATTTCTCTGTGATCTCTGAACTCTTGACTAGCACTGTGTAGTAAGAAGTATTGTCTTGAGTTTTTATTATTTATTATTAAATATTTTAAACCCTTTCAACTGTAGCTGTTTTGTGTAGATATAAGTTAAACTCTAAGAGTACATTGCATGTATATAGTGATCCTGTACCAAGTCACTCTAATAAGCCCTGACTGTTTAGTTATACTACCAATTGGATAATAATATTACACAGTAATAATTGGACACCCTTTTAAGGGCCTTTGAGTAGCTGATAAATATTAGTGGGTGGTGGCAGCTGGTACTATCGTATAGTCTGGGAAAAAGGGGCACAGTTGGAGAACCTGTGCCAGCCTTCCCCTGGAGTGTCTGTGTGGTTGTATAAACTCTTCTTAAAGTGTGTCTGGCTGTCAGCTACTTGGGTAGGGACATGAAGCACTGGTTGAACAGAGATGGTGCTGGAGATTTTAGCTTGCCCACTAGGCTGAGATCTGGACCCTATAGCTGTGCCAGTGGAGAGTTTTATTGGGGACCTGGAGAGCATGGGAGCGAACAACCCCAGACTGACAGTGATCTCTGTGTGCTCTTAAGGGAAATTGCAATTTACTGTGTGTATTTGTTATCCTTTCCTCCTATATGAGATGTCCCCCACTGGTGTTAGTGGTGAGGATTAAGCTCCTTGATTTCTGGGCCAGGGCACGGGCATCACAATATATATATATTTTTTTTTACATGGCATATATTTTTATATATTTACCTCCATGTTGTTATTGTATACTTCTCTTAAGTTTATCCAAACTTTATGTATTAATATGGTAACCTTCTCCACTATCTTGTGCACCTGTTAATGATTAGATTTATAGGTTCATAGGTTCATAGGTTGGTACTAGGCTATCAGCCCTAGGGCCTATACAAGCCTAGCCATAACAATTCCCTGCCTATTTCTTCCCACATTATTTACTTTCCTGGACCCCTGTCTAGCAGGGCGACTGAACTCCTAGTCCCTTTTATCTTTTTCCTGTTCATTTCTACCAATTTCATCTGCATTTATTAGAATTTTTCTGTTCAGATTTTCTTTTGTGGTGTTTCTCTCTCGGGCTGTGACTGAAAAGCATCAGCTGACCAGTTCACTTATCTGGTTAACAAAATTGTAGAATACAAATAAAATAAAAATAAAAGTAATATGAAGATAAGGGGTCACTCAGGAGTAATGTGAGAAAGTATATTTTTCTACAGAGTGTTGTGGATGCATGGATCATCCCAAGTGATGTGGCATTGGTTATAAAAAAAAGGAGAAGACTGTAATGCAGCGATAGGCATAATATAGTTCTGCCATGTGATACAAAGAAAGCAGACAGTCAAATCACAAAAAGAGCAACAAAACAGGCAAAAGTGAAGTCTAGTTACTGCAGATATCCAAGATTGATGATCCTGCTTAGAAAAGCAGTGCAAAATTGTGCAAAAGTCTTTATTGTCTAACATTAACTATACAGACAATAGGATAGGCACATCTTTTACCACCATTACATGAATATCTAAAGTAAAATAAAAAAACAGGTGAATCCACACCCTTCCTTAAAAAGATATAAGAAAAGCCTGAACCCAGAGTCCAGTGCATATCATGATGTATCTGCAGCCTATATGCCACATTCCTTCCTTTCTTCTCCAGTATTAAAATAGTCAGATCATACCAAAATGCCCCCAATAAAGAGGATTCTGTAGGCCTAGAAAAATCAGTATATAAGCAGATATATAGGCAAGCTATCTTGGTGCTATTACTACAGCTAGACCTACATAGTCTGTAAATATGATTCCAAAACATTTGACTGACGTTTTTATACAAATGCAGCCACAAGTGCTGTCTGTGGTATTAATGCTACTGCAATAAAAATATCAAGAAAATTGTAGTCATTAATGTAGAAATATGCACAAAATGTCATTGTCTGTGATATGTCTGTGATATTATGTATTCATTATGCATACTATCCACAGTGCTGTAAAAGATTAATTCTTTTTGGGTACCTCAAGGGTACTGCTGCATGAAAAAATCAAATATCTTGACATTTTCAAGGTCAAAAAATGTTCAACTGTTATGTTTCTGGCCACATTACAGTTACTGTCAAAATGAACCAGTGTTGTTACATTTTTAGTACAGATAGCACTTGCAAATTTAGCTATGAACGTATTTGTCCTTCACAGGCATTTTGCTGATTCTGATTGTTGTATTGGACTCATTAAAAATATCCCTTAAATTACTTCCACAAAGTCCTTGGAAATAAAAGCATTCATTCATTATGATACAAGCTTTAAATATTAAATAGAAAAACAAAACAAAACAAATATTTCCAAGACAGGAGGCAGTAAACATGCCGAGGTTGAAGAATAAATGGTTTAATGGATATAAGCGCTTTCACGTTAACCACAATGCTTCATCAGATATTTAAAACAAGTTAAAATCACAAATACATCTTTTAAATACAACTAATTCACCAATCAGCTATCTTAGCAAAAGAAATGCCATGGTTGACGTAAAGATTGTGGTAAAAACATTTAAAACAACATAGCAGTCACTATAAAACTTTGCATATCTGCATTGTTCATTCTCATTTCACTATCGTGAGTAAAAGTCACTAAGCACTACTAAAGCATCATCATATTTCCTATACTTGTTGCCCTACCTCACTGACTCTCAATACATTTATTCCTCATATTGCACAATAAACTATACATAGAACAAACAAAAGTAACTTCTGTCTCAATAATTTCTTCTCCAAAAGAAGGCAACAGAGTATGCAGGCACTTTGCTTATCCAATATATCATCATACGGTGATGCTTTAGTAGTGCTTAGTGATTTTTATTCGTGATAGTGAAATGAGACTGCACAATGCAGATATGCAAAGTTTTATAGTGACTGCTATGATGTTTTAAATATTTTTACCGCAATCTTTATGTCATCTGTGACATTTCTTTTGATACGATAGCTGGTTGATGAATTAGTTGTATTTAAAAGATGTATTTGTGATTTTAACTTGTTTTAAATATCTGATGAAGTGTTTTTGACTGTACCCAAGGGTGAGAGACTGGTGATTGGAGCAGATTTCAATGGGCATGTTGGTGAAGGGAACAGAGGGGATGAGAAAGTGATGGGTAGGTATGGCATTAAGCAAAGGAATGCAGAAGGTCAGATGGTAGTGGATTTTGCGAAAAGGATGGACATGCTGTGATGAATATATATTTTAACAAGAGGGAGGAGCATAGGGTGACATACAAGAGTGGAGGAAGATGCACACAGGTGGATTATATCTTACGTAGAAGGGCCAGTCTGTAGGAGATTGGAGACTGTAAAGTGGTGGCAGGGGAAAGTGTAGTTAGGCAGTATAGGATGGTGGTTTGTAGGATGACATTGGTGACCAAGAAGACGAGGATGAGTGTGAGAGCAGCACCAAGGACCAGATGGTGGAAATTGAAAAAGAGTAATTGTGGGGTGGAGTTCAGGGAGGAGTTAAGACAGGCACTGGGTGGCAGTGAAGAGTTACCAAATAGCTAGGTAACTACAGCAGAGCCAGTAAGAGAGATGGCTAGAAAGGTGCTTGGTGTGACATCTGGAAAGAGGAAGGAGGACAAGGAGACCTGGTGGTGGAATGAAGAAGTACAGGAGAGTATACAGAGAAAGAGGTTGGTGAAGAAGAAGTGGGATTGTCAGAGAGATGAAGAAAGTAGACGAGTATAAGGAGATGAGGTGCATGGCAAAGAGAGAGGTGGCAAAGGCTAAGGATAAGGTGTATGAAGAGTTGTATGAAAGGTTGGACACTAAGGAGTGAGAAAAGGACCTGTATTGACTGGCTAGACAGAGGGACCGAGCTAGGAAAGATGTGCAGCAGGTAAAGGTGATAAAGGATAATGAGGGAAACATACTCACAAGCAAGGAGAGTGCATTGAGGAGATGGAAAGAGTACTTTGAGGAGTTGATGAATGAAGAGAATGAGAGGGAGATAAGGTTGGATGATGTGTGGATAGTGAATCATGAAGTGCAGTGGATTAACAAGGAGGAAGTAAGGATAGCTATGAAGAGATGTAGAATGGAAAGGCTGTTGGTCCAGATGACATACCTGTGGAATCATGGAGGTGTTTAGGTGAAATGGCAGTGGAGTTTTTAACTAGATTGTTTAATGAAATCTTGGAAAGTGAGAGGATGCCTGAGGAAGGGAGAAAAAGTGTTTTGGTACCGATTTTTAAGAATAAGGGTGATGTGCAGAGCTGCAGTAACTACAGAGGGATTAAATTGATCAGTCACAGCATGAAGTTATGGGAAAGAGTAGTAGAAGCTAGGTTAAGAAGGGAGGTGATGATTAGTGATCAGAAGTATGGTTTCATGCCAGGAAAGAGCACTATAGATGCAACGTTTGAGAGTATTGATGGAGAAGTACAGAGAAGGTTAGAAGGAGTTGCATTATGTCTTTGTGGACTTAGAGAAAGCATATGACAGGGTGCCTAGAGAGGAGTTGTGGTAGTGTATGAGGAAGTTGGGAGTGTCAGAGAAGTATGTAAGAGTGGTACAGGATATGTACGAGGGTAGTGTGACAGTGGTGAGGTCTGCAGTGGGAATGACAGATGCGTTTAAGGTGGAGGTGGGATTACATCAAGGATCAGCTCTGAGCCCTTTCTTATTTGCAATGGTGATGGACAGGTTGACAGACGAGATCAGACAGGAGTCCACGTGGACTATGATGTTTGCAGATGACATTGTGATCTGTAGTTTGAGTAGGGAACAGGTGGAGGAGACCCTGGAGATGTGGAGATATGATCTAGAGAGAAGAGGAATGAAGGTCAGCAGGACTAAGACAGAATATATGTGTGTGAATGAGAGGGAGGATAAGAATGGTGAAGATGCAGGGAGTAGAGGTGGCGAGGATGGATGAGTTTAAATACTTAGGATCAACAGTTCAGAGTAATGGTGAGTGTGGAAGAGAGGTGAAGAAGAGAGTACAGGCAGGATGGAGTGGGTGGAAAAGAGTGTCAGGAGTGATTTGTGACAGACGAGTACTAGTAAGAGTGAAAGGAAAGGTCTACAAGAGGGTAGTGAGACCAGCTATGTTATATATGGGTTGGAGACAGTGGCACTGACAAAAAGGCAGGAGTCAGAGCTTGACATGGCAGAGTTGAAGATGTTAAGATTTGTAATGGGTGTGACGAGGATGGACAGGATTAGGAATAAGTATATTAGAGGGTCAGCCCAGGTTGGAAGGTTTGGAGACAAAGCCAGAGAGGCAAGATTACATTGGTTTGGACATGTGCTGAAGAGGGATGCAGTGTATATTGGGAAAAAGATGGTAAGGATGAAGCTGCCAGGTAACAGGAAAAGAGGAAGGCCTAAGATAAGGTTTATGGATGTGGTGAGAGAGGACATGCAGGTGGTTGGTGTGACAGAGCAAGATGCAGAGGACAGGAAGAAATGGAAACAGTTGATCCGCTGTGGTAACCCCTAATGGGAGCAGCCGAAAGAAGAGGAAGAAGAAGAAGTAGAAGAAGAAGAAGAAGAAGAAGAAGATGAAGTGTTGTGGTTAACAACTCAAAAGTGCTTATATCCATTAAACTGTTTATACTTCATCCTCGGCATGTTTACTGGCTCCTGTCTTGGAAATATTTGTTTTTTGCTTTGGTGAGGAAACGGTTTTATTGCTGGTTATGTAGTCTTTGGATTTAGATCTTAAATGTTGGTACAGATAATATATGAAAAGAAGGTGTATGCTCTCCCAATTCACACTGTTACAAGAAAATTAGTATGTGAGGGGGCAACTGGCCTTAAGGATATCTTGGTAAATATGCACTGCAGACTCATGTAAAAGGCATCACCTGTCATATTCAAATAAGGTTTACACTGTAAAATGTGTATCAGAGGTAAATTCCCTGCCTTCTCAGGACTTCATCCACCATAGATTGAGCCCAGTGCCTTTCAATGTAGTCTTACTTACATTAATTAAGACTTGTCCAAAATTATTTTGAACACGTGTGCAGATACACACACACACACACACACACACACACACACACACACACACACACACACACACACACACATATACACACTCACACAGTATTTTACAGAAAGGGGGTAAATGCCAACCTCTTCAGTACCAACACTGTTTTCTAAAGTCTTGGTAATATTCCCACCAGCCAGACTGAACTAGTGAATGAAGAACACAACATGCTATTTATCATTAAAGAAAGCAACCATTTACATAATTGAATGGTAACATTTACCTCTGAACAATCATCCTTTGATACTCAGAGTTACCACATATTGACCAGGACAGCAGATTCAGCATGCTGAGCCTTAGGTTCTCAAGTAAATCTTAAGCCATTAAGCATTTAAAGATGAACAATAACATTATTTATGTGAAATAAATGAAGGAAATCATTTCACTTGAAAAGGAAATATGTAAATGGGAATAATACTGCACAAAAGATTTAGAAAAAAATTATGAACAGACAAATGGCATACAGCAAATTCTAACTATTAGAAAGTCAAAACCTTAGCTTTTACTGGCTTTCAATACCAAAACAGAATTTGCAAAAGTCTCACAGGCAGTCCCTTTTATGTTGCAGCAGGAAAATCCAGCAACTCTCAGAACAAACAGTTTCTAATTTCTCTCTCTCCGTCTCTTACTCTCTTTGTAAACAGTTCCCAGGCAGGATCTTTGTCACTCTTCAATTTTTAATTTTGAAAGATGTTTTTTTGTTTGTTTCTATAGTTGCATACCTTTAAGGTATAATCCCAAATAAGGTAATATTCTTGGACCAATAACAGAATCTTCAAAGGGCATTTGGATTTAAATACTACAGGTGTGTGTATGTTTGTACCAGAGTTAGTTTCACTTTCAAACTACAGTACATTTCCACAGCAGAAAATGTACAATCTTTTTTGTGCAGTTTCATTCACTTTTTTAAATGTTACATATTTACTAAAAGGTAGGCACAACACAACTTATTTTATGCAAACAATAATGCCTAACCGCTTGTTTGTTATTGTGTAAATGGAAATAACTCATGCCCAGGGGTGTTCTGAGGCCCAACACCACAGGCAGAGGTTATATTTTATTGTGTTATTTTTTTATTTTGGCTTCTTTGAGCTCAGCTTCTTTTATGGTACTTATATGTCCACAGATACAGCTTGTTATACGTAAACTTCAAATCCCTGGATGTTGGCATCTTTATTGTTATACAATCTGAAGAAGGGTGATTAAGCTGAAAGCGCTTGTCTGTTGTTTTGTTTTGGATTTCTTGGATTTACTTGAAAGTTTTTACTTTGTTATCCTTGGGACTTAAACTTTGAGTTTGGATTTTAGTTTTTTAATAAAAGTGTTTCATTTTAACAGTTCTACCTGGTAACAAGACCTTTTTTATCCTAAGCTGTTATTCTCATTCTTACAAGGCTTGTTTTCAATGAAACCAGTACGTTTTATTGCACTTTAGATTGTTATACAAGTGGAAAATGAAAAAAAAAAATTTAAATAATATCCCCAGGATTTACTAATCTTCCGTCTAAGACTAAATTAGTCTTATACGGAAACGCCAGTCTAAGAGTATGATGGCAGCGTGCCATGCATATTAATGAGGACGCGCTGCCTCAACTCTAAAGCTTACACGGAGAGTGGACGAGTGTAGGGGGTGTGTCGGACTGCCTAGCAGTCTAGAAATCCACGCCCCTGCACTGACAAAACACAAGAAATGTTGAGTTACATGATTGAGTCCGCTCACATATGTACATTGTAATACTACACTCCCCCATATGTTAAACCTCGTACAAATTTAAAAAGTAAAAGACATTTTTTTTGTTTTATTTCCGATATAGCTGCCCGTATTTGCTCGTGTTTGCGTGGGATTGCCCATTGCTTAGCTACAGTGAGCAGCTTAGACACCGAAGAGGATAATAAGAAAAAAATATGCAAATTAAGCAAAATAGCGATAGCGTAGTGGTTAGAGCCTTCACACAAAGAGGAGACATTCCCGGTTCTAGTCCCACTACTGCACGTTCCATTTTCTGTTGGAAATTTGTATACAAAAATATTTCCTGACATTTATTGTGTATAAGTTTTGTAAAAAGCATTCAAATGTTATATGTAGTAGTGAACGAATTTTATATATATATATATATATATATATATATATATATATATATATATATATAAAGGTGAAATGGTTATGCATTCTGAGGCATGAGTAACTTATTTTAAGCAATATAAAGCACTGCTAAGCATATTTTAGCAGTATTTAGCATATTTAACACCAGTTGCTCGTAGCTGAGCACCGCGTTAACAAGCACAATGTATTTGCGCATAGCTGCACACCGAGCTAACCAGCGCAATGTCAGGCAACGTCGGGCAACGTCGAGCAACATTGGGCAACGTTGGACAAAGTCGGGCAAAGTTGAACAAAGTCGGCTAAACATGGCCACACCTCCTTTACTGTACCTTAACCGTTCAGGTCTGGCCAGTAGGAAAATAAAAAACAGTGACAGGGCTCGAACTCAGGATACTGTGCACTATAGTCACAGTACATAACCACTAAGCCATGACAGCATTTCATAACCATGCACTTTCAACAGACACATATCTATCAAAGGAATATTAAACAGTGCCAGCATCAGCTAAGCAGGTGTGCCTACAGCTGAGTTTTTTCAAAACTGGCCAATCACAAATAAGTGCGGGAAATGAGGCATATTTAAGCTCCACAGATGGGAATACTTGCCATAACTGGTTGTAGCTCCCTTCTGCAGTCAGCATGGCTGGTGCTGGAGAAGGCACTCGATTTTGAGCGTAACGCTGGGGCATTGAGGAGACCAAAGTAAAGGTTTGGCTCCTTGTCCACAATCATGAGGAAGGACTCCTGTGGGGCCAGTACCAGGGTACCCAATATAAAACAGAGGCCTGGAACAATCTTGTTCATGATATCACCAGTGCCACTGGCATTCCTTGGACTGGTGAGCAGGTCAGGCACCATTATTCTGACCTGAAGCGACATAAGGAGGATCAACTGGACTAGTGGATCCAGGAGTCCTGTGCAATGCCTAATGCCCCAGTACTGAGTAAGTAGCCATTGTATTAAGTAGTTAAGAATTGCTATGCTTGTCTATACTATGGATAGGTATGTCTCAATATCATTGCATTTACTTCAGAGCTGCAGGTGTCCGGGCTATGAATCAGCAAGCCCATAAAGATAGGTTGCAAAGGCTGCGGCATCAGGCAGGTTAGTAATTATTCTGCATGTGTTGTTATATAAAATAAATGAGAGAGCCTTCAAAAAGTGTTTAACCCAATAAATAAAGGTGCAATAATCCTTTAATAAATGTATAATTCCTGGAGTGCATCTGTGTCATTTTCTTTGATGTGTTGTTGTACTGTTGCATTTTACAAATAGTACTGTTGTATTAAGCAGTGTTAACCCACACTTGGGTAGGCTCATATAAAATGGATGAAGGGAGTGCCAGTAGCTTTTATGCATATTTACAGCCCTCAACTGTTGGTTTATGCCCAGCATGTGCAGGTTAATCTGGCACATGAGTAGCTTGGTATTGTGTTCCCCAGAAATGTCAATGTGCTGCCAGAAATGTAGGGAGCTGTTAACATATAACTAATACTTTCACCTGAACATATCTAGATAATTATATGAAAGTAGAGCTGTCAGTGTACCATCTTAGCAGTAGTGTGTGTGAGCAACTCTCAAAATATGTAGCAGTAACATCTTCATCTTGGACAGTTTGTATGTAAGATACAGCTCATGTATATAATGATCTAGCAAAATCCAATTGCACAATATAAGGACATTGGGTAGTGTAATAATACATGTAAGGGACATATAACTGCAGTTAATAGGAATGTAGTGAAAACTAGAAGGATATATAAGTTGTTAATTGAGCTATCCTTTTCCACCCTATTGTATGTGCATAAAAAATGCAATTCCACACCTCAATCGGTATGTCTAAACTCAAAACATTTGTTGGGACATATGTCCTATTGCTTTATAAATATTTGCATTTATTTCTATGCATGTGCCCTGTTAAAATACCACAATATTGGTGGCCTGTTGCCATCAATTCAACCTGCATGCTGTTGTAATGTCCTCTATTGTTCTATATATGCATGTGCTATGCTTGCTTTTCAACTGTTGACAATCTGGTGTGTTGGGTTAATGGGAATACTTCTGCATGCTGTTATAACTAATTAGGAATGCTGTTGACTGTTACTAACCCATATCTTTATTAAACCCTCCAAAACATAGTTCATATGGGAAGGCCGGTCCCAGCAGATGCACCTGTCCCACCTCAGCTGGCCATGGCACATGGCACCAGCAGGTCCGGTGCCCAGCCTGGGACCTCCTCCTCCTCCATTGGCCCTGTGCCACCTTTGGGTGGAAGCACTGCATGGGATGGGGCTCGGCGCCCCGTGCAAGCATGGGCGGACGAGGGCCACCTATCACCTTTTGAATGGTCCAGGCTTTGGTGTGTAGAGAGATTGAATGTTCTGTTGCAGAACCTCTATGCCAGCTTGAGGCATGAGTGGCACAACTCCCGAGTCAGCCTGCCCCTCCTACACAGCCCCCAGCACAGCCAGCCTCTGGGCTGTGAAGGTGCATTGGTGACTGCCAATGGGTGGGGACCTCAGTTCCACTGTTTCCATCTGTGGGCTCATGGGCTTGCGATTTCCAAAATCCCTCCCCGTCAAAGGTGTTCACCCACCCCATGTGTCATATACCACCCCTGTATGCATCTTGTTTGTCTTGTCTGTTTAACTCCCCAACCTACCTCCCCAAATATACCTACTTCCCCTACCCCACATTCCACTCTCACCTGAAAAAAGAAAAAAGAGCAATCTGCTCCCAAAAAAAAAATTACGCCCCATACATAGCTGCCCATTTTGCACACATGTCCACTGGACACATAAAATGGAATTTAATTGGCATTACAACATACTTTGTTGTCCTCACCCCTCTCTCAGGGGTTGAAGGTTTCATATCTACCTCCAAATTGATTCCATATGCACAGCTGCTGCTGTTAAAGAAATGGGCAGCTATGGACCTTCCCTACACCTGTCCTGCACACCCCAAGCTACTTTCCATACCGTCTTTCCCTCTTTGTGCCCCTTTTTCACCACTTTCCTATCTCCCCATTTTTCTTTTCTTTCAAAGAAATGAGCGTGGGGTTAGTGGGAGTAAGCACTATTAAGCAGTAGTTAGCGGATTTGTGTGAGTGTGCGCTTGTTTGCGCTTAGCTAAGCATTGCTAAGCATCGCGCAAACCTGTGCAAACCTGCTTACAACTGCTTAAAAGTGCCTTAGTCACTCTGTATGTGAGGGCCCTTGTTCTGCTCAGGAGCAAAATAAAACACCTCTGTCAGTCTCGAACCCCGGACCTTGTACAGATTACACAACATGAAGTACCACTAAGCCACAGTAGATATACAACAAGTTGGTGCTGAAATAAACATATCATGCATCAGAATGAGTGAATGTAAAGGAAAAATAGGAATGCCATACCACATAACTTGTTCTGTGGATCTTTACCAACAGTTGTTGTGGGATTACATTACATGACTGTGATAAGAGAAGCAGCCATTCTAGCAGGAAATAATGTTATGCCATCACTTTACAACCCCACACAGTATCACAACAGGACAAACACTGGCATATCTGTTTAGGGCAGAGGCCATACCTCCCAACTGTCCCTAATTTTCAGGGATGTCCCTGATTTTGACACAAATTTTAGCTCTGTCTCTCTGAATCCTCCTAAAACTACTGACTTTGGCCAGAAAGGTGGTGAATTACACTTAATGAATAATGACAATAATTAAGAGTTAGACACTTCTTTTACTTCAGAAAAGGTGTATTAATTCATATGCTCTGATTCTGTCAATGTTTCAACTTAATGGCACTAACATTTTAAAGGTGTCCCTGACTTTTTTTTACTTTTCCCTGAGTCTGTTCAAATATGTACCTGAGTGTTTGAGAGGTCTGGCAGAGGCAGAAACATAGAGGCATATCAGCCTTTCTGCTGTTACACACTGTGCAAATAGCTTTGGAAGGAGTTTCAGAAGCATACCCTTATGTAGGAATGCAACACTGAAATACAAATAGATGTAGCCATGTACTGGTAGCAACCAACTGTAACAATGCCATTGCTCTAATGCTGAAAAGACCTGTGTGGTGAACAGACAAAAAATAACAGGCTATTCTCTGGCTACCATGTGGATAGGCCCACAGTTGGGGGTTACACAGACTACTTGCCTTGATAAACTAACATGTACACAGCAACCCTGTAAGTGCAGCAAGATAAAATCCACACAATAATACTTACGCTCTTTGTACTTCTGCACCCCTACCCAAATGTAGAATATACCTGTGTGTGCAGGGTCTACTAAGGATGTAGGTAAGCATACTCACAGTACTGACATGTGTCCAGTTTTTCCGAGCAGCTTGTGCTAATGTCAACACTAAAAAAGCACAAACTGTTTAGAACTGAGCAAATGAATATTCACAGTATAGCAGTTCACAAACAATTCTTGTGCCAAAGGAATACATTTCAATAACTAGCTTTGTATGGCAGTTAATTGTAAAAGTTGAAAGGAAAGTACATCTTTCCATGTATCTTGGGGTAGCATTTTGAGGGGTGAGTAGTGACAAGTAGGTACTGGAAGCAGCAACATTAGGTCTGAGTACAAAATGTAAATCTCTGGCTACACCCCTGGCTTCTGATATAAGAACTATACCAACCTTCTGTCTTAAACAATGATGTCCACAGCAAACACGGATGATCTCCATCTTGGAAAGCTGAAAGGGCCACGCCTACCTGAGTTAGCAATTTATAGTACTGGGTTGCTATGACAGTGCTTACTGCAATTACTACACAGCAGGCTGCATGCAATTAGCAAGTGGTGGCCACTAATTGGTGCAGAGGCCATCACATGCTCATGTGCAAATACCTACAAAAGCAGGCTGCAATCTCTGCCAACAAACTCAATCACTCTATTGCAGAGACAGACAGAGAGAGAGAGAGAGAGAGAGAGAGAGAGACAGAGACAGAGACAGAGAAAAAGGAAAAAGAAAAATAAATATTACCATATCATACAAAGGAATGGTATGTGACACATATGTATTTACTGGCATGTAGTAGATGTTATTGAAGAATAGTCAACATAATGTGAACCATTCATATGTGGCAGCAGTACTTATTTATGCATAGATGTTCTACTTAACTACTGCTATGGACAATACAGTGTGTACCTGTGGGCAGTGGGACATACCTGTGAAATGTGTAGCTCAGCATTAAATGTCAAGGATCTGATCCATGTTATCTGTGTTCTGTACAGTACTGTGGCCAATGGCTGTTGGGGGAATTAGCGCTGACATTATATAAACATGGGTGTGACAGAACAACACATGCATGATAGTCATATTAAAGTGTAGCTTAGCATTGGCAACTGCTGTAGCAGTCTAGTATGCTTATCTAGCATTTGTAGCCATATATACCCCCCCTAATGTTATTGTGTTTTCATATGTGACACCTGTTTGTGTTGCAGCAAGGGGCAGCAGTTCAGCTGTGAGGTCCAGGAACTTACAACAGTGTGAGAAATATATATGTGTCATATATATTCACATCTGTATATGTGCATAGAGCAGGGGACATATTGCAATTGTTTGTAAAGGGTGGAGATATATATGTTGGTGAAGGTTAGTATGCGCATATTTGTACGTAGGTTTTAGTGTGTGAGAAACAAGACAGCATACAGTACTGGTATATGACATGTGGTGGTTAAACACTGCGGGTGGTTTGTTCAGTTTGCAATGTTGAAGCCAGAGAGGCCTGCTAAAGCTACCTGGGCTGTGAACACCTTCAATGCATTTATCCCAAGACTGTGTGATTTTATTACATTACTGTACACCTCACATCCTTTGTATAATTGATATTCTCACTATGAAAGGTGAAATGTATATGTGCCTACATATATATGTATATAAACACTAATGGATGTGTATATGTATATATATATATATATATATATATATATATATATATATATATATATATATCATATCATCGAATTATCATTTCACGAATTTCAAATCATCGAGACCAAATCGTCGATAACTCATTTCGTTGAAAACTCATATCATCGAATCTCAAATCATTGAAAACTATAAAGCTACTATAAATAACATTCCATACAGGTTTTACTCCATTTATGCAGGGGGGGCAAGCCCCTCTGCACCCCCCATATGGGGGCTCCGCCCCCACAACCCCCCTAAATAAATATACCAACTCCAAGGTCACACTACAGTGGGGGAAAAAGGTAATTTCCTAACCCCACTGTAGTGCGACCTTGGAGTTGGTATATTAAATTCTGGGGTGTGTGGGGGCAGAGCCCCCCACATTGGGGTTGCAGGGGGGCTTGCCCCCCTGCATAAACATAGTAAACAGTGTCTGGGATGTTATTTATATTTGCTTTATAGTTTTCAATGATTTGAGATTCGATGATATGAGTTTTCGACTAAATGAGTTTTCGACGATTTGGTCTCGATGATTTGAAATTCGATGAAATGATAATTCGATAATATGAAGTGGAACCATATATATGTGTATATATATATATATATATATATATATATATATATATATAGTTATATATACTCATGCACACCTACATCTACTTGTTGCAATAGATTCTCTGTACTGTTAACTGACTATGATAGCAATGTGTTTGTGAATACGTCAAAGATATGTATCTGTGGGATAGCTTAGTGAGAAACTGTTTATGTCATGGTATTATGGGTCCTTGCTTTGATCCTAGCAAAAGCTGTGTATTCTGTTGCTAGGCAGAAAAAGTACTATTTCATACAGTGTGATTAAGTCCCTTGGTTTTAACTAAGGTGTGTCATTGGAGGCTAAAGCACTACATCTATGATTATTGATTGGTACTGATGCTGAATCCAAATCCTATGTGTACTGTAGTACTACTTGAAGCTCTGGGCCTGTACAGCAAAGTATGGTGTATGTCCACATTGCTTGCATCCACTGTTTTGTGTGGTCCCTGTATTCATCACAGATTACATTTCTCAAGATTAAGGTTGTGTAAGTACTGACACACAGTAGTGTATAGTACACACTGAAAGCTTATCTGGGTTGTCATACCTTTGTGTCCTGTAATTATGTCTGATATGTGTGTGTGGGTATGTCTGTAACATGTCCTTTGACATATGTGTGGTAAAACATATAACTGCGTATCTAGCAACATTCATAGTGTACTACAGCAGTATGCAACCTATATTCCCAATTGTGCACATATTTTGGACACGGGTTTGCCATTAACAAGTTGTGTGTTATAACAGTAATACATTTACTAGACCTTATACTCATTGTGATGGATGATATATTTCTTTACACATCAGCTTGATGTATATTTGCTGTTGCTAGGTGGTGCATCGTGTTGCATACAGTGTGCCAGGTACTCTTATATAGTCTTATATAGTGATTTTATTTTGTTGCTGTGCAGAACATGGTTCATTAGATTGAGAGTGAGCCAGGCACTTCCAAGCAGTTGTGGGGTTAGCAGTGATAAGTAGCAGTTAAAGTGTTTCACTCTCGGTTAGCTAATAGTTTGCTATATATGGCAGTTCAGTGATATCTGTACTGTATAATGTTAAATGTGCCATATGACTTGCTCAGACATATGTTCGTATTTATGTCTTCCAGGGATCATGGCGCATCGCAGGAACCCCAGTTACAGTAGTGCTGAAGATGACATAATTGCTACCAGTATGATTCAGCACTACAGTCTCATGTTCTCACGAACCAGCCAGGACCAGCAGGAGCGTACTGCAATGTGGCAAGATGTTGTCCACAGGGTCAATGAAGTAGGCCTGCATAACTGGACATATGAGCAGGTACGCCACCACTGCAGTGATCTTCTCAGACATGTCTGTCAGTGTGCTGCTGATGTGCGGAGACAACAGCTTGCAACAGAAGGTGGTGTTAATATCCACCCCCCCTCACCAGAATGGAGGAGCTGCTCCTGAGCCTGGTGGCACCTGCCCAACAGCAACAGCAGCAGACATACACCATGATGGAGGTTGGAGCCACCCAGCAAACACATATGGAGCATGCAGGTAATATGGCATATCTGTAGACTACTGTTATCTGTATTGGTAGAGCATGCATATGTGAGATGTGGAGTGTGTCGTTAAAGATGTGGAACCTGTTGTTGTGCAATACTGATCATTTGGAACATAATCTGTAGCCCTGTGAATGTAAACTGTTGTTGTACTGTAAGATTGCAAACACACAGTAGGAATGCCACAGTTGTGGCCACTGACAAACTGTCTCATCTCTATGTATATCCCTCTGGGGTGACATCAAGGCAGCGGACAGATGCTGATGAGTGTGTTCTACATTTATTATTGTAAATAAAAAGTGCATGTCATAGTTAAGGTGTAGGCCATGTACACATGTAATACACCTACCCATAATGCATGCTGTGCATGTTTGATGTAAGACCACTCACATCTCACTAATGTGATTAGCTGCCTCAAACACATGCAATACCCAGACCATCTCAAACAAATTTGGCTAGACTGTAGTGACCATTGGATAGGCACAGTTGATATTCAACATGCACATAACATACACATCTATGTCATACACAGAGCATTTTAACATGCTACACATAAAGGATTCCCAAACCCTCTGTAAAGACACACTCCAGTGTCCAAAATCTCATCCACACATTACACATAATATACCTGAGAGGTAGAGTCCTATCATGGGGCATTTAAACACTCTGCAACACACTACACATTCATGTCAGGGAATGCTCCTTATTGGCCTCCTTACAGACTCATGTAACAACTGGTTGTGAAATGGTGATGTAGCCAAGGTAGTACAGTTCTGGTACAGCATGAGCAGTGCTGGTTTGGGAAACATTTGTAGCCTTGAGTGACCATATGATGCTTCATGTTGATGGCCTATGGTACTATACCCCAGCTGTTATTGTAACCACAGTACTACACATAGCTTTCATTGCTATACACCTTGCTATACACCTTAATGTTGCATGTGTACACACATATGCACCTCTAAACAATATGCATACCAATCACCATTTGCACAACTGACACATATATGTCTTGTGATGCTATTGAGTGGCTAGGTCATATGACACACATTGGGTATGTGTAGTGATTAAGTATGCAGTTGTGTTTTAGCATGCCATGTCATGGATGACACTGGCATGTCCACAATATGATCTACACTCACCATAAGTACCGTACATTGAGTATGTGGCCGAATGGTATTCCATCAATTATCCATGCACCACTGATGATGTTGTGTGAATACTCATCATGCATGTGCTAAAAATGTGTCTACAATTATTTGCTAAAGACACAGAGGCTGTGATACCTATCTGACACACAGATACGCATCCAGCCATGGTATGTACACCTGATTGTTATGGTGCACAGTACATACAGAATTTTGAATACCTGCACAGCAATGTTGTGTCCATGTATGCGTTGTGTTCCAGGGGGAGGCCCATCACCTAATAACAAAACACATGCATCAAAACCATGTATACTGTTAGTAACAAGGACTGTCTACACTTGCACTGCATGCTGTTGAGCAACACATGTCCTGCATGCTGACGTGTGATATGACTGTTTTGCTTGTGATACTGTACCCCACCATCAACTGCTATTGTGTATGTTCTGAGATTGCTGGTGTTGTGTGTGTCTGTTTTAGGAAGGAGTGTATTTTTGTGTGTGTGCATGTGTGCATGTGCGCATGTGTGCATGTGTGCATGTGCACATGTGCGCATGTGTGCATGTGTGCATGTGTGCATGTGTGCATGTGTGCATGTGTGCATGTGTGCATGTATGCATGTGTGCATGTGTGCATGTGTGCATGTGGTCTGACATCATGTTCAGGTTTTAAAATGTGATTCCTGTTTTCCTCTCACAGGTGCCGAGGTGGGGCTGGTTCAGTACAGCAGGGAACCTGATGTCACTGAGACAGACAGTGATCATGAGGCTAGGTGTGTTGAGGCACAGGCAGGTTTGTCAGGGTCTGTTGTTGGGCCACCAGTTGACAGTACACAAGTTTCCACCCCATCCATGCAAACAGTCATACTGCCTGTACATCCATCATCACCATTGCCCTTAGCTGAGGGACAGTGTACTGTTGGCATTGGCCAGGACAGTGTGGTATCTATGGCACATGTATCAGGACACAGCAGCCATAGCCAGATGTCTGAAACGGTACCACATAGGCAGATGCCCAGGGGTTCTCATCAGAGCACTGCTGGCCATCATGCCCCTGGCAGACGTGCCACACCTCTTTCTACCACACGCATGTTCCAGACTGTCATGGAGGCACAGGCACGAATGGAGCGGTACACCAGACAGGGACTAAGGGCACAGAGGGCTCATAACACCTCTGTAAATGACAGTATCCATGACCTTGCAGGTGCCATACGTAATTACACTGAGGTCATTGATAGACGTTGGGGTGAGACATTGGATGTCCTCCACAATGTCATGTCCATGTGTCAGGAAAGTGCGGGACAGTTGAGACATTGACGTGGACATATGCCAGCAACATCAGCAGCTGGAGGTCACCGTGGACATCCAGCAAGTCACAGCCGCTCCCTTACTGCCAGTACCAGCCCCAGCAATGTTGGGGGGGGGCTGTCCATAGACCGTCCTAGAAGACCACGTGCACATGGCTCTGGCCAGTCCCAGCAGGGACCTGGATCCAGTGAACATATGTCAACCTCTTCGGATAATACCCTATCTGGATTAGTACCTGATACTGTCTGTAGCACCCCTGCCAGGCACAGGTTTCATATACGTGGCCAGAGACGGTGATCTGTAAAGCCTGCCAGGTACAGTCTGTAGCTGTCTCACAAATCCCTTTATATGGCAGCCACATGGTGGAACTGTGTGCATGCAGACACACACACATAAACCAGAAACCTAAGGCAAACACATACCCGCACACATTACATCAACACTGGCCCATAACAGTACTCATGGCCCTCACACACACACTCACACACACATGTCAATTGTATGGCTCAGTGTAGGGCTCTGACAAACCAACAACACACCCTGTTCATGAAACCTGTGACACCTCCTAATTTCTGTAACATTGATGCAGGAACAGGCTAACATGGTGCTGATGCACAGGGTGACTTTAATAAAGTATAGCAATGGTTGAATGTGTAGCATGTTGTCAGCAGTAAAGTGTAATGATATCCTTGAAGGTGTAGCTGAGCAGGCATGATGCATTAAAGCTGTAATTAGCAATGTTGTATTGTTTCCACCAGTGTTTATTCCAATTGTGTTTTGTTTGCCCATGTGCCACTTGGCTGATGTGTGTAGTTGTGTCAGCATATGTTATACAGTGGACAGTAAGTGTGGGGTGTGTGCAGCACAGGTTTGCAGGTGTACATTTGTGAACATGGTGGAGGTGCACTGTCTGCATGTACGTGCATATTGGACACATGGGCAGGGTGACATGCCCTGTATTGGCCAGTGTTAACACTCTATACTTTCTATTGGTGGCCAGTATGCATTGTACTACACACATTTTGGAACTTGAGTACACATGTGTGTGTATGACATGGGTTGACACTGTGCTGTGGGTGATGCTGTTGTTGCTATCTGTCATTGGTTTGTATTACTAAGGTTAACACTGTCCCAGCTGCATAATCCTTTATTAATGCACACTGTTCACCTACAGGGTTGCATGGACCGTGCTATCACAAACACAAGAAATTCTCACTTATACAGTAAAAGTGCATTAGTCTCATGGACCCCTGCCATAAACTAAATATATAATAGAAGGTGTGAAGTTGTGCCAAAAAAGAGTTACATACCAAGAAGGGACAACCTCTCTGGTAAGTATCATTGGGAAAATACAATCCCTCAATAAACATACAAGGCAATCTTCAAAATACAAAATGGCAAGGATTCCAAAGACAACACTATAACTTTCTTCAGTGTTGTTCATAATCTACAGGGGAAATCTCAGATTGGGTCACAGTTAATGTAAATGGTCACAAAGTACACTTATCTGACTGACATTACCACTTCCTTGTCAGACAGTTTGAATGCGGATTTCACCACCCTGTCATTACACAAGGGCCACATTTCCAGACCTGAAGAATGTAAAACTTGATGATTCACAGACACTCTAGTTAAAACATCTCTTTAACAAAGTACACACCACAGTGGCAATGGTACTGGACAGTGTCCCTGGCTGTGTCATACACAAGCTGACATATGAAGTCCCCACTCACCTAAACGCTCTGTCCAGATGCAGCCTCTATACAGGTTATATACTTGTAGAATGACACATGATAATGGTGTTCACAGTCCACAAGGGCTGAGCTACATCTTCTTCTTCTTCTCCTTTCGGATGCTTCCTTTAGGGGTCACCACAGTACATAATTTTTTTCCTGCCCTCTGCATTGTGCGCTATCACACCATCCACCTGCATGTCCTGTCATACCACAGCCATAAACCTCATCTTAGGCATTCCTCTTTTCCTGTTACCTGGCAGCTTCATCCTTAGCATCTATTTCACAATATACTCAAACATTGACTGGGAAAACTACTCAAGCCCAAACACCCTCGCCCAACGGTTCCTTGAATTTATAAACTCTAACGCAATGGAACAACTGGTCACCACTCCCACAAGAGGGAACAACATATTGGACCTGGTCATCACCAACATGGGAACTCTTATGTTCCACACCAGAGGTAAACCCCTCATTGGTAAGATCAGACCATAAACAAATTTCCCTGGACATCCATATCCCGTCCTCACCCCCAGCCAAGGAAATCACTGTAAAGAATTTCTCCAAAGCCAACTTTGCACTTCTCAAGACTGAGGTGGAATCCTTCAAAGCCACTGGGCCAGAGGATAATACAACCCAATCCGCAGAATCCTTTACAAATGCATTCTATGCATGGATTGTGCTATCCCAAATAAAACCAAGACTCACTCCTCCAAAAACAGGAGACCGGTCTGGTGGACCCCAGCCATAAATAAGCTATACAACAGAAGGAGGAAGCTACTGCATGACAGAGCAAAATCCCAAAAAGGGAAGGCATGTCTGATCAGTATTAGCAAGAAACTTCGATCTCTCATAAAATCATCAAAGGCCACTTTCGAAAGAAAAATTGCCCTAGACACTAAAGATAATCACAAGGCCTTCTTTAGTTATGTCAGAAACATCGGCGGAAACTCCCAGATATGCTCTGAATTGTTGCATAATGGTACAAAATATGCCGAATCTACAGACATAGCCAACATCCTGGCAGACAGATTCAGTGCAAACTTCTCCCCCTCTTCCCACCCAAAGGAGCAAATGCCTATCCCAACTGAATGTAACCTCCCTGACATCACAGATGCACAGGTGAAAGCTGCCCTCTCCAAAGCAAAAAACACAGCATCTATGGGACCGGACGGTGTCCCAGGCTGTGTCTTACACGAGCTCCAAGAAGAACTGAACTCTCACATTAAGTCACTTTTCAAACTTAGCCTTACTACAGGATATGTACCCAAAGAATGGCATACAGCTACAGTGGTCCCACTCCACAAAGGTGGTGCCACAACGGACCCCGGAAACTATCGCCCCATAAGCCTGACTAGTCTGGTCTGTAAAGCTATGGAGCATATTATCATGGAGCTCATAAACAAAGACATTGGGAGCCTCCAGACACTGGACCCTCCCCAATTCGGCTTTGTTAAGGGCAGATCTTGCCTCTTAAACCTAGTTGATTTCTTTGAAACAGTTACCGAAGCCATAGATGAGGGCAAGGTAGTCCACACAGCCTACCTGGACCTCACAAAAGCCTTCGACACAGTACCCCATTTGGGCATCATAAATAAGCTTACCAGCTTAAATATCAACCCCTATATCACAAGATGGGTTGCAAACTGGCTCAGAGACAGAACCCACATGGTCAGAATCACAGGTGCCATGTCCAAATCCAAACCAGTTACAAGTGGCATCCCACAGGGCTCAGTTCTGGGACCTCTCTTGTTCAGTATATACTTCTCTGAGGTTCAGGTTAACACGGGGGGGATTATGGCTGACAAAGTTCGCAGATGACTGCAAACTGGGGGCCATAATCGAATCTCCAGCTGACACAAGCATCCTCCAAATGGGTCTCACAGAGACAGATGCTTGGTGCCAGAACCACAGCCTCAAGCTAAATGCTAAAAAGTGCATAGTCATCCCCTTTGGGAAAAACAAGGTGCCCACAAATTACCACATAGGTGGTAATCCATTAAGTACGGAAGAAGTAATTAGAGATTTGGGGACCAATGTAGATAGTAATCTCTCTTTTGATAATCACGTTGCCAAAGTGGTTAGAAAGACCTTCTATATAGCCCACCTTATCACTAAAGGGTTCGCATCTAGATCAAGAGAGGTCATTGTGCCCCTCTACTTGTCACTCATCAGGCCCATAATTGAATACAATGCCCCATTTGGGATGTACCTTACCCGACACCTGCAGCAACTGGAGAGACCCCAAAAGTACCTCACCAAGAGGATCATGGGCTACAAACAGATGTCCTATGCAGCTCGACTAAAGAAACTCCAGCTCTACTCAGTTGCTTACCGCCTACTCAGAGGCGATCTATGCCTGACATACAAAGCCATGTCAAACCCAGAATTAACGGACATGCTCCACCTCAAATAATCCAAGTCCCTTAGAGATACACGCTCCAGGGACCTAAACCTCAGCACAAAAATAAATAGGACATGCTGGAGGGACAGATTCATTTCCCAGAGGCTCCCCTCACTCTGGAATAGAATCCCAATTCATGTTAGACATAGCCCCTCGCTGACCCTCTTCAAGCAAAATTTGGACGCGTGGATGGGTAATCGCAAATTCACCCCTGGGATCTCTCCTGTGTCCCTGCTAGACAGAGGCACAGTAAACTAATCTTAAAAGGGTACCTTCTGTGACCTACTTTACAGAGGCACAGTAGGCTAATCTAATAGGGAGGCGGAAGCCAAATACACTCTGGCTAGGCTTATAAATGCCCTAGGGCAGATAGCCTAGTATCTACCTATGAACCTATGAACTCTGCATCCCTCCTCAGCACATGTACAAACCAACTTAATCCTGCCTATCTGGCATGGTCTACTAACCTTCAAACCTGGCCTGACCCTCTAATATACTTATTCTTAAACCTGTCTACCCTTGTCACACCCAGTACAAATGTTAACATAAATTGATTAAGGGTAGAACTACAACAGGTCCTGGAAACTCTCACCCTAGAAGCCAGACCAATGTTATCTGGAAGGCTATGGAGCACAGCATTATGGAACTCATTAACAGAGACATTATGAACCTTCAAACACTGCACCATACCCACTTAGGTTCTCTAAAGGCCAGATCATGGCTCCTACACCTAGTAGACTTCAAGTCAGTCAACAAGGCTATAGGTGAGGGAAGGGAGGTCAACACATTCAAGCTCTAGCTCACCAGCAATTCATACCCATCCCACATACTGGCATTATACATAACCTCAACAGACTGACCATAAACGATTGTTAGATGATGGCTTGACAACTGACGCACAGATGTAGGACACACAGTAACATTTGCCGCCTCCATGTACTATTCTATGCCAGTAACAAGTGGTATTCACCTGCACTCAGTCCTGGGACCACTTCTGTTTGGCATATAGCTTTCTTAGGTACAAGCAAACACAGTAGGGATATGTCTGCCCATGTTTGATGACAATGCATACTGTGGGCTATACTTTATTCTCCAGATGACACACACATCCTCCAAAAGGGTATCATACAGACAGATACCTGGTGTCAAACTCATGCTGTAAAGCTATAAGCCAAAGAAAGCATAGTTATCCACTTTTAGAAAACAAAGTATCCCCAGATTACCACATAGGTAGTAGCCCCCAAAATGTGGAACAGATACTAATGTATACATAGAGCCATGTGTTAAGTCATCTCTCTTTTGATAATCACATTACCAAAGGGTTTTGGAAATCCCTCTGTGGAGCACATAAGCAATAAAGGGTTTGCATGCAGATCCGCAGAGGTTGTTGCACACCTATAATGAATAGTCATCTTTGCCAGACTTTGCTTGCTTTGGAACAGGTTTCAAATATACCTCAAGCATAAACCCTCACTCACACTCTTCAATAGTAACCGTGATGAGTGGATGTGAAACGGAAGATGTAGCCCAGGGATCACTGCAGTGGCTAAGCTTGACACAAGCATACAGAAGTGACCTAAGGTCTGGAAAGTGCCAGCATGCTCTGGCAAAGATAACAGCTGCGTTCATGGAGAAAGCAGAGTACCCACCTATGAAATACTTGAGGTCACATGTATGTATATGGATTTGCCCCACAGCTACCTTACATGTGTAATGCACATACAGTTGTCATTGTGATTTATCATACACTAGAAAAATCCAAACCCACTCCAGATTGGCCAACGATGTCACACACCTGGAGCATACACACACACACACACACACAGTCAGCAAGTGCAATATTCAAGCTCTTTCCTAACTACATTATGGTACTACAGCAGTATGCCTTTACACAACGCGCTATACACATTACTAGGAGTTCACTTTTCCACAGGTATATTTGTAGGATGGTGACATCATCAGACTTGACAAAGATGAGTATACCACTTTTAAGGTGTTTGAGTAGTCTCCAAAAAGGTTGCTCCTCCCCAGGAAGACACACACACACACACACACACACACACACACACACACACACACACACACACACACACACACACACACAGTTGGCAAGTGCAGGATTCAAACCCCTACCTAACTACATGATGATACTACAGCAGTACACATTTACACAACATGCTATACACATTACTGGGATTTCACCTTTCCACAGGTATATTTGTAGGATGGTGACATCATCAGACTTGACAAAGATGAGTATACCACTTTTAAGGTGCGTGAGTAGTCTCCAAAAAGGTTGCTCCTCCCCAGGGAGACACACACATTCACAAACACAGTTGGCAAGTGCAGGATTCAAACCCCTACCTAAATTATGATACTCCAGCAGTACTCATTTACATGACGCACTATACACATTACTGTGAGTTCTTCTTTCCACAGGTATATTTGTAGGATGGTGGCATCATGAGACGACAAAGATGAGTATACCACTTTTAAGGGGTGTGAGTAGTCTCCAAAAAGGTTGATCTCTCCCAGGGAGACACACACACACACACACACACACACACACACACACACACACACACACACACACACACACACACACACACATACACACACCACACACACACACACAGTTGGAAAGTGCGGTGTTCTTAATCCAAACTAAGTACGTCTTTACACTTCAGCAAGCAATATGGAGTTACAGGGTGCAATACAGACATTACTTGCTGACAGTTTGCACAAAGGTTTTTTTCACATTTGCTAACCTCAGCAGGCTTATCATACTAGGTGTATTGTGAGTGTATTGTATGCATAGGCCATGACCATATCATATATGGGTTGATGCACCAAATGCTGGCAGACACAGGGTCAAACCTTGAGTAGCATCTTACCTTCACTTACATGATACTGCAATATAACAGAAAGATGATAAACTTCAACAAGTGGCTGAGCTTCTGGTGTCATTCAAAGGGGATCCAGTCTCTGTCTGCCTGTGATGACATGATAGACAAGCCTTGTTGCTTCGCTACAGATGGTTTGCACCTGTCGCCCCTATGCTTCTGAATACTGGCCAAGGCTCTTGCTGTCCCCATATTACCTTTTTTAGGCAAGACTCAAAGGTTCATAGGTTCATAGGTAGGTACTAGGCTATTGACCCTGGGGCCTATACAAGCCCAGCCAAAAAGGTACCCTGGCTTTTGTCACCCAAGAAATTTATTTTCCTGTGCCACTGTCGAGCATAGACACGGAAGTGATCCCCAGGGTGAATTTCCTATTTCCCATCCAATCATCAAGATTTTTCTTGAAGAGTGCTAATGAGGAGCTTTGTTTGATATAGATAGGTAGTTTATTCTGGAGTATGTGAAGTCTCTGGGACAATAATCTATCCCTCCGGCATGTTCTGTTTATTGTGGTGGCAAGGTTTAGGTCCCTAGGGCATGTAGGTTCATAGGTTCATAGGTAGATACTAGGCTATCTGCCCAAGGGCATTTATAAGCCTAGCCAGAATGTGTTGGCTTTCACCTCCCTTTTAAATTAGTTTCCTGGGCCTCTGTCTAGCAGGGCTACTAAAGTGGTCCCAGGGGTAAATTTACAATTTCCCATACACTCGTCAAGATTCCTCTTGAAGAGAGTCTGTTGTGAGGGGCTCTCCCTAACATCAACTGGGATTCTATTCCAGAGTGAGGGAAGTCTCTGGGACATGAATCTATCCCTCCAGCACGTCCTGTTTATTGCTTTGCTGAGGTTTAGTTCACTGGAGCATGTGGCTCTAAGAGATTTGTTTTTCTTGAGGTGGAGCATGTCCATTAATTCCGGGTTGGACATGGCCTTATACGTCGGGCATAGATCACCTCTGAGCAGGCAGTAAGCAACCAAGTAGAGCTGGAGTTTCTTTAGTCGAGCTGCATAGGGCATCTCTTTGAGGCCCATGATCCTCTTGGTGAGGTACTTCTGTGGTCTTACCAGCTGTTGCATGTGCCAATTACAATACATACCAAATGGGGCATTGTACTCTATTATGGGCCTAATGAGTAATGAGTAGAGAGGCACAATGACCTCTCTTGATCTAGAGGTGAACCCTTTCATGATTAGGTGGGCTACATAGAAGGAATATCTAACCACTTTGGCAATGTGATTATCAAAGGAGAGGTTACTATCTACCTGGGTCCCCAGGTCCCTAATTATATTTTCTGTACCTAGTGGATTACCACCTATGTGGTAATTTGTGGGCACTTTGTTTTTTCCAAAGGGGATGACTATGCATTTTTTGGCATTCAGCTTGAGGCCATGGTTTTGACACCAGGTATCTGTCTCTGTAAGACCCTTCTGGAGGATGTCTGTGTCAGCCAGAGAGTCGATTATGGCTCCCAGTTTGCAGTCATCTGTGAACTTGGTCAGCCATAGTCCTCCCGTGCTTGCCTGTACCTCAGAGAAGTATATACTGAACAGGAGGGGTCCCAGGACCGAGACCTGTGGAATACCACTTGTGACTGGTTTAGAGTTGGACATGGCACCCACAACTCTGACCATGTGTGTTCTATCAGTGAGCCAGTTGGCCACCCATCTCATGACATAGGTTCATAGGTTCATAGGTTCATAGGTTCATACTAGGCTATCTGCCCTGGGGCATTTATAAGCCAAGCCCGATTGTGTTTGGCTTACGCCACCCCTTGATTTGAGTATACTGTGCCCTATTTAAAGTTTAGTTTACTGTGCCTCTGTCTAATAGTGACATGGAAGTAATCCCCGGGACAAACCTACGATCCCCCATCCACTCATCAAGATTCTTCTTGAAGAGAGTCAGTGAGGTGCTCTGCCTAATATGAATTGGAATTCTATTCCAGAGCGAAGAGAGCCTCTGGGTTATGAATCTGTCCCTCCAGCATGTTCTATTTATTTCTGTGCTGAGGTTCAAGTCCCTTGAGCGCGTGGTTCTAAGGAATTTCGATTTACTGAGGTGGAGCATGTCCATTAATTCTGGGTTGGACATAGCTTTATATGTCAGGCATAGATCACCTCGAAGTAGGCTGTATGCAACTGAGTAGAGCTGGAGTTTTTTTAACCAAGCAGCATATGGCATCTGTTTGAGTCCCTTGATCCTCCTGGTGAGGTACTTTTGGGGTCTTTCTAATTGCTGCAGGTGTCAGGTAAGGTACATCCCAAAGGGAGCATTGTATTCTATGATGGGCCTGATGAGGGATGAATAAAGGGGCACGGTTACCTCTCTTGATCTAGATGTGAATCCTTTCATGATGAGGTGGGCTATGTAGAAGGTCTTTCTAACCACTTTGGCAGTGTGGTTGTGAAAGGAGAGATTGCTATCAACTTGGGTCCCCAGATCCCTAATTACTTTCTCTGTACTTAATGGGTTACCACCTATGGGGCAATTTGTGGGCACATTGTTTTTGCCAAAGGGTATGACTATACACTTTTTGGCATTTAGCTTTAGACCATGGCTCTGGCACCAGTTATCCGTCTCTGCGAGACCTTTTTGAAGGATGTTTGTGTCAGCTGGAGAGTCAATTATGGCGCCCAGTTTGCAGTCATCTGCGAACTTAGTGAGCCATAGTCCTCCCACGTTGGCCTGTACCTCAGAAAAGTAAATACCGAACAAGAGAGGTCCCAGGACAGAACCTTGTGGGACACCACTTGTAAGCAGTTTCGAGTCTGACATGGCTCCAGCAACTCTGACTCTGTGGGTTCTGTCTTTGAGCCAGTTTGCGACCCATCTTGTGACATAGGGGTTTATATTTAGGCTGGATAGCTTATCTATGATGCCCGAGTGGCGTATTGTGTCAAATGCCTTTGCGAGGTCCAGATAGGCTGTGTGGACTACCTTCCCTTCATCTGTGGCCTTGGTGACTGTTTCGAAGAAGTCGACCAGGTTCAAAAGGCAGGATCTGCCCTTGATGAAGCCAAATTGGGTAGGATCTAGTGTCTGTAGGTCCCCAATGTCTTTGTTTATGAGTTCCATGATGATCCTCTCCATAGCCTTGCAGACTAGGCTAGTCAGGCTTATGGGGCGATAGTTTCCAGGGTCCGTAGAGGTGCCACCTTTGTGGAGTGGGACCACTGTTGCTGTACGCCATTCTTTGGGCACATATTCTGTAGTGAGGCTGAGATTGTACAGCAATTTTACTTGAGGGATTAGTTCTTCTTGGAGTTCATGTAGGACGCAACCCAGGACGCCATCTAGTCCCATGGAAGCAATGTTTTTTGCTTTGGAGAGGGCGGCCTTCACCTGAGCATCAGAGATGTTTGGGAGGCTGCACTCTGCTGGGATAGATACTTGCTCTTTGGGGGGGGGGGTGGAGAAGTTTGCACTGAACCTGTCTGCCAGGATATTGGCGATGTCTGTGGGTTCAGTGTATTTTTTGTCGTTTAGAATCAACTCAGAACAAGTCTGGGAGTTGCATCCCAGGTTCCTAACATAACTGAAAAAAGCCTTATGATTGTCTTTAGTGTCCTGTGCAATTTTTCTCTTGAAGCTGGCCTTGGAGGATTTTATGAAGGATTGTAATTTTTTGCTAGTACTGATCAGAGATGCCTTCCCTTTTAGGGATTCTGCTTTATCATGTAGTAGCTTCCTCCTTCTGTTGTACAGTTTATTTATGGCTGGCATCCACCAGACTGGACGCCTGCCTTTGGATGATTGGGTCTTGATTTTGTTTGGGATAGCATGATCCATGCATTCCTGGAGATGTCCGTAGAATGCATTTATATAGGATTCTGCAGTTTGGGCCGTAGTTTCCACTGGCCCTGGGGCCTTGAAGGATTCCACTTTGGTTTTTAGAAGTGTGAAGTTCGCTTTTGAGAAGTTTTTCACTGTGGTTTTCTGGGCTGGGGGTGGGGTCTGGATGTGGATATCCAGTGAAATTAATTTATTGTCTGATCTTACCAATGAGGGATATACTTCTGGTGTGGAGCATAGAGTCAACAATACACGAAAGGAAAACCACTTTAATACCAAACACAGCAGAGCTTTCGGATACAATCCTTCATCAATACTGAAAAATACAAAATTCTCTAAGCTTATATATAGGTCCAAAGAGGTCATATGACCAGCAGCCAAAAAATCACATGACCTAACTAAAATCAAAATATTAAAACATTTAAAACAGAAAATTAAAATAAAAAGTTATATACATAACTATTATTATTATAACTTCAACCTACTCAGCCTAACCAAAATTGGTTTAAGGCTTAACATGCTGTTTAAACCAGGAACACAGTCACTGGCAAGTCTTAAAATCCACTCATACTCATTAATTTCCAAAAAAAATATTTAAATCACCACCTCTTGAAGAAGGATATACAGAATCTATGACTCTAAACTTAAAGACATGTTGTTGTCCACAATCTGAAATGTGTTTATATAAAGCATTTCTATCAACGCATCTTCTGATTTCAGACTTATGTTCTGTAATCCTTTCTTTTAGCTTACGTGTGGTCTTCCCTACATAAAACGACTTGCATTCTATGCAAGTAGCCAAATATACTATGTGTGTTGTAGTACATGTTGCTGAAGTATGAAACCTAAAAATCTTCCCAGTCACAGGATGTTCGAAGACATCACTCCCAGTACTAACAATATCCTCACAGCAGGAACAATTATAACACTTACATGTGCCAGGGTTGGAAAGTAAAGGTCTGATGGTAATGTCAAAGAAATCCTTATAACACAAATAATTCTTCAAAGTTCTCATATTCCTATAGGCAAAATAAGGTCTATTGCCTAATAGGGCCTTTAGTTCATTAGAAGCCATCAGTATTAACCAATTCTTAGATATAATTTGTTTTATAAATGGTGTCCTTAAGCTGTACGGAGTCACATATCTAATTGGTTCTATATGTGTGTGTGCACTGTTAGGAAGTGAGCCCCTAGAATCCATAGAATCAGAAAGAAAAATAGGTCTAAGTATGGTCTTCCTGTCCTCTATCACTTTTACTTTCTCAGCAGAAAGAAGTAGACTATCATAGCCACTAAAGGTAAAATCCGCCAACATTTCCTCTAGTTGTAATTCAAAGCTTTGATCATCAGTATTAAGTCTACTTAATCTACATAACTGAGATCTCACAGTACCCCTAAAAGTATGTGGTGCATGCATACTATTAAAGTGGGTATATCTACCTGCACATACATCTTTCCTATGCAATTTTGTGTACATAAGTCCCTCTTTAAGAATCACTTCAGCATCCAAAAAAACAATATCAGTATCAGACCATATCATTTTAAACTTCAGGAAAGGAGAAGCTTCATTTAAATAGTTAAAAAACATATTCAAAGTATCCAAAGTACCTTTCCAAAGTAAAAAACAGTCATCTACAAAACGCTGAAAAAAACTGACATGTTGCCTATAGGGATTCATATCACTAAAAATATGTTTACTTTCCTACTGGTAAAGTGCCAGGTTAGCGTAGGTGTTGGCTACGGAGGTACCCATAGCCACACCCGTAAGCTGAAGGTAGAAAGAATCATTAAAGAGGAAAACATTATTTTTCAAAACAACATCCAAAAGACTACACAAAGTCTCAATTTTACCAAAGTCAGGATTGGGACGTGATGTTAAAAGTTCTCTCAAAAGATCAATCCCGACATCATTCGGGATGACCGTGAAGAGAGAAACAATGTCCAAGGTAACCAAATAGTATTTATTGATAACCATTTGTTCCTTCTCTATATTATACCATACTCGTAACCTTTGCAAAAAATCAAAACTATCACGCAAGACTGAGTCACATTCATTCAAAAAAGGCTGTAACTGCCCATGCAAATAAATGGATATGTGCTCAGTCACCCAACCTGCTCCTGAGACAATAGGCCTCATAGGCGGATCTATTATTGATTTATGGATCTTGGGGATTCCATAAAGATGAGGTGTAATAGGACAAGAAACTGTTAAATAATTAAATAGATCAAGATCTATGTCACCATGTAATTGTAACTCATAGATAACCATGTTAACATATGTAATGCATTTTTTTACATCCATACTTGTAATACATCTAAAAGCATTGGCATCCATGAATAAAGAAGACATAGCAGACAAGTATCTATCATGCTCCATGAGTACAACTACTCCCTCTTGTCAGCTTGCTTAATTACAATTTCTTTACAAGAACATAAATCTTTAAATGCTCTAAACTCATCTAACGTTAAATTATAGGTATTCTTTTTAATTTTAACATTATCCTTATATAAATGTCTGATTTGGAGTTCACAAAGATCATGAAAGGCTTTCACCACTGGTACATTGGCCGGTATGAAAGTACTCATGCGTTTAAATCTCCTTTGTAACATGGATGATTCACCAAACAATAACTTTAAATTCAACAGTCTAGTGAATTTTTTTAGATCAGTTAAAGCAGACACCAGGTCGTCACTACATCGAGGAATAAAGTTAAGTCCCTTCGATAGAACTGACAGGTGAGCTTCCTGTAACTCAAACGTAGACAATCTGATGATTTTCGGCTCATCTTGCCTGCACCTAAAGGGCTTTCAAGCTTTCTTTTATTTGGTGCCCCAGAGCGTATAGCTGATGGTTCTCTTAGTGTCGCAGACCGCTCCTTAATAGTTTCAGGCTGCTCCAACAAGAATCGCTTATTGGTGCTAAAATTAATAGTTAATTGTTGGGATTTTCTCCCTACATCATTGCTAACGCCTTCAATAGCCCCAGACATCTGCTTCACTACTGTAGAAAAATTGGAATTTTCAACTACAGCCACCGACGTGACGTGGGTCAAACCATTGACCACTACAGATGGGGGAATCTATTTCAAAGGCAGCTTAGTTTCTCCAATTGGAGCAGAGATAGCGTCGCTCACATCATCCAAAGCATCCATGTTACCTCTGGCTTTCATTTTATTAATAGATAGAGAGTCATTTTTATATTTGTTGTTATTTGAAGCATAACCCTTCCTGGGCCAAGAGAAGATATTCCCTCTACCGAAATCGTTGATGTCACGGACAAGTTTCCGCTTCTTAGTCGCTTCCATTCTGGCATCAAATGCCTGCATTCTCCCCACCATATCTTGAAAACTATTAGATAGGTTAGAAAAAATAGGCATAGCCAGTGACTCAGTCTTGAGGGAACAGATGTCTTTTTTAAGGTCTTCCTCCACGGTCAAAAAATGTTCGTTCATTAAAGACATATAGTCCAAGCCCAGCTTGATATTCGGCTGTTGCCACTTCTTGAGTAGCTCTGGATATGCGTTCCCATATGAGGGCATTTTAAGGATCCGTAGCCCTCTGGGAACAATCCCTTTATCAATATACGCCAAAAAACTAAAGCGCTGCCATTGCAGATGCTTAAAGGTATTAACCTTTCTTTCTAAAGTTTGCAAAACCTTATTAAATTCAGATATGGCATTTGTATCAGACACAGTAGCATCCACAGTTACAGGATTCATTTCTTCAGCAAAAGTCAAGAGAGGATTAGTCTCAATGTTAATCAGAGACTTGATAGAAACAGTCAAATTTGCCATAATAGACTAATAGGCTGCAACAAATAGACCTGGATGGTGGAAAATCCTCACGGCAGGCACACAACGAATGACAAAGACAAGCTGCCAAAATACTCCAAGCAAACAATACACGAAAGGAAAACCACTTTAATACCAAACACAGCAGAGCTTTCGGATACAATCCTTCATCAATACTGAAAAATACAAAATTCTCTAAGCTTATATATAGTTCCAAAGAGGTCATATGACCAGCAGCCAAAAAATCACATGACCTAACTAAAATCAAAATATTAAAACATTTAAAACAGAAAATTAAAATAAAAAGTTATATACATAACTATTATTATTATAACTTCAACCTACTCAGCCTAACCAAAATTGGTTTAAGGCTTAACATGCTGTTTAAACCAGGAACACAGTCACTTTTCGCTTTTGAGAAGTTTTTCACTGTGGTTTTCTGGGCTGGGGGTGGGGTCGGGATGTGGATATCCAGTGAAATTAATTTATTGTCTGATCTTACCAATGAGGGATATACTTCTGGTATGGAGCATAGAGTCCCCATGTTGGCAATGATCAGGTCTAGTATGTTTTCCCCTCTTGTGGGAGTGGTGACTAGTTGTTCCATAGCATTTGAGTTTATAAATTCCAGGAACCTTTGGGCTAAGGTGCTGGGGCTTGAGTAATGCTCCCAGTCTATGTTTGGGTAGTTGAAGTTGCCCAATATAATGGTGTTCGGAGAGATCTTCATGTTCTCCAATGTTTTCAGGAAAGCCGAGTGGGATTCCTGACTTTGAGAGGGTGGTCTGTAGGATGCTATAAACTGAAAAGCAGTCTTGCCCACCGTCAGTTGCACATGGATGGTCTCCGATACTTCGTGCAATGCCACTAACCTGGAGGTGTGGATATCCTTGATAAATATGGAAACTCTCCCTCCTTTTGTGGTTCGGTCCGGGTTTTGGGGCCGAAAAGCATGATATGAGGTATAACCTGGTAGTGCTGGGGTGCTGAGAAAAAACAACAACATACGAATTAAACCAACCAAACGAAACTGGAAAAGCTGCAAAGGATTTTATTCCGGTACCTCGGCTGAGTGCCTTCAAGAGAATAAACATTCAACTTTTTTGCACCTTATATACTAAGCATAACACCATTCAATTGAATAATTAACCAATTACAGAAAATTAAAGAACCCAAGCAAAGTTAAAGAGACATAGTTTGTATGAATACATATATAAAAAACATTAAACTATTTAAATATAAATACATACAAATACATGCAGGAAAATACATACAAATACATACAAGAAAAGTTACCTAGAGGAGCATCACAAAACAGTAATATTATTGACAAGATAAATGTTGCAATAACTTAATCAAATCGTAAGATTAATTTCTAAATACATGCCCCTTGGTTTCAAAGTGCCAAACTTCAAAATAAATCTACTTTCAAGATTCAGAAGATTCTGTAGGTAATTACCAGTATTACCTGATATAGGTTTGGCTAAGGCACAGAAAAATAAGGAGTCCATAATGCCATTATGAACTGTATTGAAATGTTCAGAAATTGGGCTATCAGTTCTAGCATTCCGAACATCACCCATGTGTTCCAAAATACGTATTTTTAATTGGTGTTTTGTTTGACCAATATAATATTTAGGTGGAACACAATCACAGCCAATAACGTACACTACCCCACATGATTTACAGTTAAAATTATTATGGGCAGTATATTTTACCCCATTGATAGTGCTGCCCGATAAATTCTTAACATTTTTACAAATTTTACATTTGCCACATCTAAACATGCCGTGAGGCAGAATAACACTCCCTGAACTAACAGGATCACCAAAATTAAACCTAAATTTCAAAATTTCCTTAAGATTAGCATATCTACCATAAGAAAAAGAAACATGATGTGGAAACAGATGACCTATCTCCTCATTTTTACAAACAATTGGCCATAAAAAATCTACAGCGTCTTTCATCATTGTGGAAAAGGGAGAAAATTCTGTAACAAAAAATATGCTGTCAATATTATCACGTACAAATTCATTGTCTCTTGAACTATTTAGAAAAACTTTTTTTGCCCTATTGCCAATCCTCTTTAAATTTAACAGTCTATCAACACTTTTTTTAATCAGACTTTCAGAATAACCTCTGGTCATTAATCTATGTCTGACATTTTCAAATTCCAAATTCAAAAGAATTCTTTCAGAGGTGTGTTCCTGGATACGTTTAAACTCCCCAAATGGAAGTGCCTCAATTAAGTGTGCAGGATGTGCACTACTCGCATGTAAAAAATTATTACAGGCTGTATCCTTCCTGAAAGGTCTGAATTGAACTAGTTCTTTTTCATCAACATACAACAAAATATCCAAAAACTGGATTTTACGAGAATTCACAGTATATGTAAATTCCAGACCAAATTTATTTTGATGAAGACTTTCCACAAATGTATCAAAATCCAATCTATCTCCCTTACAGATAAAAATCAAATCATCAATATATCTGTAGTAAGAGACAACATTTTTCTGGAAAAAATCTAAAGTATATAAAAAACTAATTTCAAAGTATGACATGAACAGGATGGCATAAGTGGGGGCAAAATTAGCCCCCATAGCGGTCCCCTCTTTCTGAAGAAATATTCTTTGCTCAAAAAGAAAATAATTATGGGTAAGTGCAAACTCTAAAAGTAGAATAACAAAAAAAGTATGTGGACCCTCTCCTAAGATTCTCCCAATTGCCTCCAAACCAAATTTAGTTTTAATACTGGTATAAAGTGCCTTTACATCTACAGTGGCCCAGTAAAAAGTTTTTTCCCATTTGAAGTTTTTAATCAGCTGATAATACTGGTTAGTGTTACTGATATGAGAAGTTACATTCTTTAGCTCTTTTTTAAGGATACTATCTAAAAATATACCTACATGTTCCAAAAAACCTCCACAACAAGATACAATGGGGCGACCAGGGGGATCTCGTAAGTTTTTATGTATTTTAGGAAGTGCATAGAACATAGGGTCCTTAGGGTTGACAATAAACAATCTTTTAACATCCTTCTTATTAAGAAAACCTAATCTTTCACCCCTTTCAAGTATCTCCAAAAGTGCTGAATTAAATTCACTAATCGGGCTATTAGGTAATTCCACATAAATACAGTCATTACATAAGAGATCATAATTCATTTTTAAATAATGACATCTTTCCATAATGACCCAATTGCCCCCCTTATCAGCTGTGCAAAAAATATATTTATTAGAAATTTCTTTCATTTCCTTTAAAGCCAACCATTCAGGCTTCGTAAGATTAAATCTAGTATACTTTTTAAGAAACACAGCATATTCAGTTTCTATTTTTTTGCACAGAACATTTTCAAAAACCCTCAAGACAAGGGAATTTTTTGGGGGGGAAAAGGAACTGCAAATAGGCAAATGAGGTACTGTTAGTTTACCATAACCAGTAACAAAACGCTCAGAATCCTCAGAAATGCTCACAGAATCAGAAATACCATCAAAATTATTTTCAACATCAAAACCAGCCGCAACAAAATCACCAAATTCCTCAGTGTTATATTCATACAAAGAAAGATCCATTAAAGGATCATCCTGAATGGACAAATCACCAATACCATGTGAAAAATCAATATCAGCATTGGCAATATTAGCGCTCCCACTGCAACATTATCAAACTGCATATTTTTCAATTCAAAAAACACTTTTAAATGAAGCTTCCTACAGAAGCGTTTAACATCTAGCAGTAGTTCCGAAAGGGCTGGTATCCTAGTCGGAACAAATTTACTGCCTTTCTTCAATACCAGCAACATATCGGAAGTAACAGTTAAGTCGCTCAAATTAACAATGTGCTTAGAATTTACGTTGCTTTGCGCACAAGCGCCATCATCAAAACTGAAGTTTTGGGAGGCAGAAAAAGAAACAGAAACAAAGTCCAACAAAGTAGCGTTATTAGTATCTTCGATTGCGACCCTTTTGTCGAGACTTACGTTTAAAGCCTTGGCGAAAGTTCCATCTACCTGATTCTTCTGTGTCAGAGAGAGGTTATCCCATTATCATCTGCAATGTCCACTCTTTCAAAAGAAACACTTTTCTTACTTCCAGCTGTGTCCGATGATGAAACTGACGAGTCACGGCCACTACGTGAACTTGCTTCTGCTCCCTTCACTTAGAACGAACCATTCTTCCGTTTACGCTGCCAAGAGTATACCAAATTCTTTTTAAAGTCATTGACATCCCTATTAAGTTTTTTCTTCTTCCTTGAGATCACATCAACTTCTACTTTTGAAACTTCATGATTAATACTTTTCATGGCAGAAAAAAATGCTGAGTTAGGATATTCGTCAGCTAAACTGGCCTCACCTTCTGCGATTTGCATTTGGATTAACCCCAGACTTCTCCGGTTGCGTTTAATTAAAATCTTTAGCCAGCTAAGAGAGCACTGTAATGAAGCTGCCTTCCATTCCTCTAAATAAGCGTTCTTATCCTCTGAAAATTTGTAAGCAGGTAGTTTGTCAATTCTCAAACCTCTAGGTGTGATAGAAAGTTCAATGTACTTCTCCAACAAACGTATATCATAAAATAAAGAAGTCTCTTTAATTCTTAATTTTTTCAAATCTTCGAATTTTTTATCAAAGGTGTTATTACCAGATACAGTCCATGGATCAAATTGAGCCAACTTGTCATCCCTTTCTTTGGCCAAGTTAGCAAACAAAAATCCATTGCCATTTAAAGTGGACATTGTGGAAGCATCCAGTCTCTTAGAGCAAACTGAGAAAAACCAACAACATACGAATTAAACCAACCAAACGAAACTGGAAAAGCTGCAAAGGATTTTATTCCGGTACCTTGGCTGAGTGCCTTCAAAAGAATAAACATTCAACTTTTTTGCACCTTATATACTGAGCATAACACCAATCAATTGAATAATTAATCAATTACAGAAAATTAAAGAACCCAAGCAAAGTTGAAGAGACATAGTTTGTATGAATACATATATAAAAAACATTAAACTATTTAAATATAAATACAGACCTCAAGGGAGGTCATAGTCTCCCTATACTCATCACTCATCAGACCAATGATTGAGTACAATGCCCCATTCGGAATGTATCTGACCCGACACTTGCAGCAGCTGGAGAGGCCACAAAAGTTCCTCACCAAAAGGATAAAGGGTCTCAAACATCTGTCCTATGCTGCCCGACTGAAAGAACTCCAGCTCTATTCAGTCGCTTACCGCTTGCTCAGAGGTGACCTTTGCCTAACATACAAGGCCATGTCAAACCCAGATTTGATGAATATGCTTCACCTCAAAAAATCTAGATCCGTCAGAGCCACAAGGGCGGAGACTTAAACCTCGACACGGCTATTAATAGGACGTGCTGGAGGGATAGATTCATCACCCAAAGACTCCCTATGCTGTGGAATAAAATCCCGGTATATGTGAGGCAGAGCACCTCGCTGGCCTTGTTCAAGAGAAATCTTGACCAATGGATGGGAGATCGCAGATATACCCCAGGGATTACCTCAGTGTCACTGCTCAACAGAGGCACAGCAATATAATGGGTATAGTTCCCCATACTAAAGGGGTGGCGTAAGCCACAAAACTATGGGCTAGGCTTGTAAATGCCCTCGGGCAGATAGCCTAGTATGAACCTATGAACCTATGAACCTATACAAATACATGCAGGGAAATACATACAAATACATACAAGAAAAGTTACCTAGAGGAGCATCACAAAACAGTAATATTATTGACAAGATAAATGTTGCAATAACTTAATCAAATTGTAAGAAAATGGATACTCCCCCTCCTTTTGTGGTTCGGTCAAAGTTTTGGGTCCGGAAAGCATGATATGAGGTAAAACCTGATAGTGCTGGGGTGCTCTCTGGAGCCTTGAACCAGGTTTCTGTCACTGCACAGATATCGATGTTCTCCATACTGAGGAGAGCTTCGAGTGCGTGCATCTTGAGGTTAAGACTTCTGGCGTTTAGCAGCATTACCCTTAGTTTCTTGTTCCTTGTGCTGTCTATGGAGGTGGGTTTGACTTTTGAGCCTTGCCTAAAAAAGGCACTATGGGGGTGGCAAGAGCCTTTGCCAATATCCGAAAGCCCAAGGGTGACAGGTGCAAGCCATCCCTAGCGAAGCAACGTGGCTTGTCGAGCATGTCATCCCAGGCTGACAGACACTGGATCCCCTTTGAATGATACCAGAATTTTAGCCAATTGTTAAAATCAATCATTTTGTCTTTATACTGTGGCATCATTCTAGGTGAGGGTAAGATGCTGCTCAAGATCAGGGTCATACCGGCCTGGGCTACATGATCAGAGAGCTCCTCTATGTCTCTTTTCATGTAGTCGAGGTAGGTACGTCTCAGGTCATTCACGCCAGCATGTACAATGACTGAGTCATATTTGTATTTGCTTTGGAGTGACCTGACTGCTTGCATTATGTGGCGGATCCTAGTACCCGACAGGCAGCTCACTGTGACATTCTCTTTATTCAGCCTGGTGAGCGGGACGTCAGTGTGTCTGACAATAGAGTTACCTATTACAAGAGTATCAGGTGTGTTATTCAGCCTTAAGGGCTGTCACTGCTTGGCACACTGACTTTGTGTGCTATGTGTTGTACATGTTTTGTTTTGGGGTAGCATTTGCTTGGATGTCTGCTTTGGAGGTCTCTGTTGCTTAGGTAGATTTTTATTTAGAGCCTCCGAGTATGTTTTTGTGTTTTTATGTGTTTGGTTCGCTGTTGTGGTGGGACTATGTGATACCGGAATTGTGTTGTGTGAGGTTACCTTCTCCTCCTGACTGGTTACACCAGTTTTGAGATGAGAGAGCTCAGCCTCCAGTTTGGCTATATGGTTGCATCTCTCACATATATTTGAACCTGTTTGGAGGAGGAGAGAGTTGTCCGTGTACATGAGACAGTTGTAACATTGCCTCAAAATTCCCAGATTCACCAGCTGGACTGGAGAGGAAACCATTGACTGACCTTTGGACATGCTAGAGTAATATAGGGAACTGAATTAAAATGGACCAATAGGGGACAAGGTAATCATAGAGAGTATAAGAGTAAGTAGTGCTTATGGTTTATTAGTGCTAACTTGTAAGATTACTTATTTGGACCAGTGAGGGGCCTTAAAATGAGAATATGGTGTTTAATATGAGAGATAGAGCAGTTCTAAGGGAAAAAGTGAAGAGCAGACTTTGTGGAGCCAGGAATAGGTTAAACCCAATTAGGCGGCACTGCCCGATGTTGCGCTATGCGCAAAAACGCACAAAAACGCACAAAAGAGGGTTTTAAGAGAGGGAGATCAAGGAGTTTGGAATTGACCCAAAATGGCCAATAAAACTACAGTTTCTAGGCAGTAACCACTCCCACAGGGGCAGGCAGGCTGCTCAATGTTTATCACTGCCACTGATGAACACAGAGACTTCCCTTTAGCCCAAGCAAACAATGGCCTCCAAGAAACTTACAAACAGTTCAGAACAGCAAATCTGTAACTGAACTTTTTTAAATCTCAGAAAAGTGGGGAAAAAAGCAAGATTTTCTGTTTTCTTGTTTTTTTAAGGAAAGCAGAGGTTCACAAGTATCAACAAGTTAGAACAGTGCAGTAAATGACCCCACACTTGAGTGCTAGGCCAGAGACAGATAAAATGCAAGTTTTAAGAAAAAAACAATTTTAAAAATAAGTGCATGCAGGAAATTCAGTAATCATCTCTAGGTTGTGTTCTAAATACAGTTACCAACACAGAAATCAAGTTTAACAAGCCAGAAAATGCTCAAAAGTAGGCGGCAATTCAGGAAAGCTTAACAAATAATCTGATGCAAAATACTTAAAATCTCAAAAGTTGCTCCTTTCTTCTCTCAGCGTTTTCTCCTCTTGGTGGGTGCTTCACCAACAGCCAACAAGTCCGAAAGGACACATAGGGGTTAATGTTCAAGCTGGTAAGCTTGTCTATGATGCCAGAGTGGGGAATGGTGTCGGAGGCCTTAGTGAGGTCCAGGTAGGCTGTGTGAACTACCTTCCCTTCATCTATGGCCTTGGTAACTGTTTCAAAGAAGGTTTAGGAGGCAGGATCTGCCTTTAACAAAGCTGAATTGGGTAGGGTCCAGTGTCTGGAGGTTCCCAATGTCTCTGTTTATGAGTTCCATGATAATTCACTCCATAGCTTTGCAGACCAGGCTGGTCAGGCTTATAGGGCGATAGTTACCAGGTTCTGTTGTGGCACCACCTTTGTGGAGTGGGATGACTGTTGCTGTACGCCATTCTTTGGGTACATAGCCTGTGGTAAGGCTGAGTCTGAACAGTGAATTTAGGTGAGGGTTTAGTTCCTTTGGAACTCATGCAAGACACAGCCTGGGACACCATCCGGTCCCACTGATGCTGTGTTCTTAGCTTTGGAGATGGCTGTTTTTACCTGCATGTCCATGATGTCTGGGGCTCTGCATTCTTCTGGGATGGACACAGGCCCTTTTGGGGGTGAGGGGGGTGAAGTTTGCACTAAACATGTCCAGCAGGATGTTGGCAGTGTCAGTTGGTTCAGTGTATTTTTTGCCATTTTGCAGTAGCTCAAAGCATATCTGAGAGTTGCCACCTAAATGCTTGATATAGCTAAAGAAGGCTTTGTGGTTATCTTTAGATTCCTTGGCAATTTTTCTTTAGAAACTGGCCTTGGATGATTTTATGAGTGATCATAGTTTCTTGCTAATAATGATCAGTGATGCCTTTCCTTTTTGGAATTTTGCTCTATCATGTAGTAGTTTCCTCCTTCTGTTGTATAGTTTATTTATGGCCAAGGACCACCAGACTGGTTTTCTCTTTTTGGAGGAGTGAGTCTTGGTTTTACTCAGGATGGCTTGATCCATGCATCCCTGCTCATATAATGCACTTGTAAAGGATTCTGCGGATTGGATAGCATTATCCTGTAGCAAGGGGGCTTTGAAACTTTCCACTTTGGTCTTGAGAAGTGTGAAGTTTGCTTTTGAAAAGTTTTTCACAGTGGTTTCCTTGACTGGGTGTGGGGTCAGGATGTGGATGTCCAGTGTGATTACTTTATGATCTGATCTTACCAAAGAGGGGTTTACCTCTGGTGTGGAACACTGATCCCCCATGTTGGTGATGATTAGGTCCAGTATGTTGTCACCTCTAGTGGGTGTGGTGACCAGCTGTTCCAGGGCATTTGAGTTTATAAACTCTAGGAAGCATTGGGCAAAGGAGTTTGTACTTGAGTAATTCTCCCAGTCAATGTTTGGGTAGTTGAAATCTCCTAATATCATGGTGTTTGGTAGGACCTTTATATTTTCCAGTGTTCTCAGGAATGCTGAGTGAGGGTTATGAGACAAGGTAGGTGATCTGTAGCAGGCTACGATCTGATAAGCAGCTTTGCCCACTGTTAGTTGCACTTGGATGGTCTCCGAGGCCTCGTGCTGTGCCACTAATCTGGAGGTGTGGGTATCCTTTATGAAAATGGATACACCCCCTCCTTTTGTATTTCTGTCTGGGTTTTGGGGCTGAAGCTCGGAGAGATTGGGATTTCTTTAAGTGGAGCATGTCCAACAGCTCTGTGTTTGACATAGCTTTGTATGTTAGGCAGAGATCACCTCTGAGTAGGCGATATGTGACAGAGTAAAGCTGGAGTGTTTTGAGACGGTCTGTGTAGGGCATGCATTTGAGGCCACTAATCCTCTTTGTGAGGTATTTCTGCAGGCTTTCCAGTTGTTGTAGATGTCTTGTGAGGTACATACCAAAAGGGGTGTTGTACTCTATAATGGATCCAATGAGTGATGAGTAGAGGGGAACAATGACCTCTTTTTTTCTGCATGAGAAACCTTTTGTGATGAGGTGTGCCATGTAGAAGGATTTCCTGACTACTGTGGCAATGTGATTATCAAAGGAGAGTCTACTGACCACCTGTGTCCCAAGGTCTCTTATCACACTTTCAGTGTTAAGTATACTACCGCCTATGTTGTAGTTCATGGGTACAGAGTTTTTACCAAAGGGGATGACAATGCACTTTTTGGCATTGAGCTTGAGGCCATGGCTTTGACATCAGGCATCTGTCTCAGTGAGGCCCTTTTGTAGGATGTCCACATCATTAGTAGTTTTGATTATGGCTCCTAGTTTACAGTCATCTGGGAACTTCATTAGCCAAAGACCTTCTGTGTTAGCCTGTACTTCAGGGAAGTAGATACCAAACAGGACAGGACACAGGACTGAACCCTGTGGTACTCCACTTGTCACTGGTCTGAAGTCGGACTTGGAGTCTGCTACTTTCACAGTGTGGGTTCTGTCAGTGAGCCAGTTGGCAACCCATCTTGTGACATAGGGATTTATACCTAGTTTAGTGAGTTTATCTATAATTCCAGAGTGGGGGATGGTGTCGAAAGCCTTGGCAAGATCTAGATAGGCTGTGTGAACCACCTTACCCTTGTCTACAGCTTTGGTGACTGCTTCGAAGAAGTCTATCAGGTTTAGGAGACATGATCTGCCTTTTACAAACCCAAAATGGTTGTGTTCCAGAGTTTGGAGATTACCAATGTCTTTGTTTATAAGTTCCATGATATGTTCCATGGCCTTGCAGACAAGGGTCATCAGGCTAATGGGGCGCTAGTTCCCGGGGTCTGTGGTGGTTCCCCCCTTGTGTAGTGGGATAACTATCACTGTGCGCCATTCAGCAGGCACAAAGCCTGAGGTGAGGCTATGATTGAACATGGTACTTAGGTGTGGTGCCAGTTCATTCTGTAGTTCATGTAGAACACAGCCTGGGATGTTATCTGGTCCCATGGATGCTGTGTTCCTGGCTTTGGAGAGTGGTTTTTACCTGTGCAGCCATGATTACAGCAACTTTGCATTCTTCCAGTATAGAGATGGGCTCTTTCATGGGTGAGAGGGGGGTAAAGTTAGCACTGATCCTATTTGCCAGGATGTTGGCAATATCAGTTGGATCTGTATATTTAGTGCCATTGTGCTGTAACTTATAGCAGATCTGAGTGTTGCCATTGTGATTCTTGACATAGCTATAGAATGTTTTGTGGTTGTCTTTAGAATCAGTGGCAATTTTGTTTTTGTAACTAGCTTTGGAGGATTTTATCAGGGATCGCAGCTTCTTACTGAGGCTGACCAGGGAGCTCCTCCACTCATGGGTTTTACCCACTTTTGCAACAGTTTCTTCCTTCTGTTTTGCAGTTTGTTTATGGCAGGGGACCACCAGATTGGCTTCCTTTTCTTGGAGGATAGCGTCTGGGTTCTGTTTGGGATAGCACGATCCATGCACTCATGTAAGTGCTTATAAAGTGCAATTGTGTAGGATTCAGTAGTCGTAACTGTATTGTCCATCTGCATGGGTGTCTTGAAGTTCACCACTTCTATCTTAAGAATCATGAAGTTGTCTTTGGAGATATTTTTTAACATGGTTTCCTTAATGGGAGGTGGGGGCAGAATGTGGATATGTAGGGTAATTATCTTATGGTCAGATCAGACCAATGAGGCATTGACTTCAGGTATGGAACATCGGTCACTCAGGACAAACCAAACCCCGTAACCAACACAAATAACCACAAAGTGAGCTAAATGCTACTCATTGCCAGAAGTCTCAGCCTCCAGATGCACGCACTCGAGGCACTTCTCAGTATGGAGAATATTGATATCTGTGCAGTAACAGAAACCTAGTTCAAGGCTCCAGAGAGCACACCAGCACTACCAGGATACTACTCATTCCATACCTTCCAACATCAGAACCTAGATCATAGTACATAGGGTGGGGATGTATCTATATTCATCAGGGATACCTACACCTCTCTCTACATGCTCTCTACAGGATATGTACCCATAGAATCTTGCAAAGCAACGTTCTTCCCACTCCACAGAGGTGGGGCCACAAAAGACCCTTGGCATTCATGGTCTATGAACCTGACGAGTCTGATCTGCAAGACAATGGAGCCAATCATAATGGAAGTCAACAATAAAGACATTGGGAACCTTCAAATAGTTGAGCACACCCAGTTTGGCTTCGTCAAATGCAGATCACGCCTCCTGAACTGGGTGGATTTCTTTGAGACAGTTACACAGGCTACAGATGATTGAAATGAGCTCCACACAGCCTACCTATACCTCTCTAAGGCCTTTGACACCATTCCCCAGTCAGGTATCATAGATGAACTCACCGACCTGGGCATGAATTCATACATCACAAGACGGATTGCAAACTGGATTACAGATAGATCCCACAAATTAAGAGTTGCTGGCTACATGTCAGACTCTACACCAGTAACAACTGGTGTCCCCCAGGGTTCAGTCCTGGGGTCCCTCCTGTTTGGTATAGACTTCTCAAAAGTACATGCCAACACAGGTGGGTTGTGGTTGACTAAGTTTGCTGGGAACTGTAAAGTGTTTGCCATAATAGATTCCCCGGATGACACAAATATTCTCCAGAAGGGACTCTGTGAGCCAGATGTGTGGTGCCAGAATCATGGCCTCAAGCTGAATGTGGAAGAATGCATAGTAATCCCCTTTGGTGAAAACAAAGTACCCACACACTACCACATAGGTGTTACCCCCTTTAAACTGACAAGGTAATAAGGGATCTGGGGACACAAGTAGATAGTCATCTTTCCTTTGACAGCCATGTTGTAAAAGTGATTGGGAAATCCTATGTGGCCCACTTAATCAACAAAGGGTTTGCATCAGGATCAAAAGTGGTAGTGGTGGCCCTCTACTCTTAAGTCATTAGACCCATCATTGAGTACAATGCACCATTTTGGATGTACTCAACTAAGCATATCCAGCAGCTGTAGAGACGACAGCGGTACTGCACCAAGAGGATAACTGGCCTCAAACAGTTGTTATGCAACACAACTGGTAAAACTAAATCTGTTCTCCGTTGCGTACCACCTACTCAGAGGCACACTCTGCCTAACATACAGAGCCATGTCCAACACATAACTGTTGAACATGCTCCATCTATGGATAACAAAATTGAGTTGCACTACACACTCCAGGGATATGAACCTCATCACAACAATGAATACAACATGCTGGTGGGACAGAGTACCATCCCAGACACTTGCCTTACTGTGGAACAGAGTCCCAATGTACATCAGACAGAGATCCTCGCTGACACTCTTCAATAGGAACCTTGATGACTGGATGGGAAACAGACAATTCATGCCAGGCATCACATCAGCAGCCCCACTAGAAAGGGGCTTAGGGTACTAACTATTAGAACTAGGGCTTGGGAGACTACCCAATGGGGTGGTGAAAGCTGCACAACTTGCCCAGGCTAATATATGCCTTCGTGAAGATAGTCTACTACATACCTATGAACCTATGTGACAGGTACATGTCTACATATAGTAGATGTGTACTTCATTGCACAGTCATGTTGTACAGCAGGCACATGGACCACATACACTGTAATGCTTACAGATACTGGTGGCTGTTATGTACAGTGGGTGAGATGTGCACCTCATGTCTTTTGTGCCATTGGGATGTGTGCTGGGTGGGACAGTCCTGGATGGCTCCCTGTCATGGTCACCCTCTTACACACATCTCTGCCCATCCATCTTTGGCTTATTATACTGTGTTCCCCCTACATATATATATATATATATATATATATATATATATATATATATATATATATATATATATATATATATAGGAACATAGGTAATAGACTATCTGCCTGAAGGTATATATTAGTATGGCCAGAGTGTGCAGCTATCATCACACATGGGGTTAGTTCCCTAGGCCTCTGTGTAGTAGAGCTGATGAAGTGATCCATGGTGTGACAGTTCAGTTTCACATACACTCATCAAGGCTCCTCTGGAAGAGTGTCAGCTAGGGACTCAGCTTAATGTAGGTTGGGAGACTGTTCCAAAGCAAGGGAAGTCTGTGAGTTAGTCATGTATTCCTCCAACATGTTCTATTTAATGTTGTGATGATGATATCCCTAGAGCATGTGGCACAGTGAGCTTGGGTTTACTTCAGATAGCGCATGTACATCATTTCTGCATTGGACATGGACCAGTCTGTTGGGCAGAGATCGCCTGAGTAGACAGTATGCAACCGAGTACAGATTGAGTTAAACTCAGTCTTGTTGCAAGGGGCAACTGTTTGAGGCCAGTAATCCTCTTGTTGAAGTACTTCAGTGGTCTTTCCAGCTGCTGAAGGTGCCTAGTCAGATTCATCGCAAGTGTGCCGTGATACTCTCTGATGGGCCTGATGACTGATGAGTAGAGGGAACCTCCTTTGACCTACATGCAAAGACCTTGGCAATTTGTGGGAACACAGCATGATTTTCTAACCACTTTGTGAATGTGTTTCTGGAAGTAGAGATGACTATCCACATGTGTCCATAGATCGCTTATTATTACCTCCATATTTAGGGTGTTGGCACCTATGTGGTATTTGCATGACTGTAGCTCGAGGCCATAATTTTGACACCACATCTGTCTGACTGAGACCCTTTTTAAGGATGTCTCTGTTGTCCCAAACATCAATCATGACAACCTTTTTGCAGTCATCCACAAACTTTGCTAAACATAGCCCTCGTGTGTTTGACTGTATTTCTGAAAAGTGTACACCAGACAGGAGGGGTCCCAGGACTGAGCCATGGGGGACAGCAGTTGTTACCAGCTTGAACAGGAGACCACAATTCTTACCTTGTGGGATCTATCTGTGCCCAATGTTGGGAATCCATCAGATGACATATGTGTTTATGCACAGGTTGTTGATTTTGTGGATACGACATGTGTGTGGGATGTTGGAAAAGGGCTTTTCAAGGTCTATGTAGGCCGTGTGGAGCTCATTTCATTGATGTATGTCCTGGGTGACTGCCTTGAAAACCGTCTAGCAGGTTTAGGAACCATGATCTGCCCCTGACCAAACCAAAATGGGTAGGGTTGGCTGTTTGTAGGCTCCCAATAGCTCTGTTTATGAGTTCCATAATGATGGACTCCATGGCCTTGCAGATCAGGCTTATTAGGCTTATAAGACTATAGTTCCCATGGTCTGTTGTGCACCAACACTTGTGGAGTGTGCCAAACATTGCTGTAACCCATTCAACAGTTTCATATCCTGTACAGAGGGTGAGTCTCAACAGACTGTTCAGGTGCAGGGCCTGTTTGTTTTGGAGTTCACATATAACACAGCCAAGGAAACCATGTCATCCCATAGACGCCGTGTTTTTAGGTTTGGATAGAGCTGTTTAACCATTGTATATGTGATTTCTGTGATTTCTGGGTTCTCACAATCTCCAGGTATGGTAATGGGCCCTTTTATCAGTGAGAGGGGGTAAATATGTATGAACCTATCTGACAAGATGTTGGCAATGTCAGTCATGTACATGTATTCATTTACACTTTGCAGTGACTCAGAACATATATGAGTTTACATTGATATTTATGACATAGTGAAAGAAAGCTTCATGGTTCTCTATGGGCTCTTTGGCAGTATTTTTGCCAGAACGTGGCTTGGATAATGTTAGGAGTGCTCATTGTGTATTGATGATACTGATCGGAGATTTATTGATCTTCTTTGCATTTTCACTTTCATTGAACAACTTAAGTACTTGTAGTACATATTTTGATTATGACAGGGGTCCAATATATTATATGGGTCTGTTTTCATATCACTGTGTGCACAAGGCAGGATTGGTGAATAGTGAAACGTGTCTGGAGTAAGAACTGCAACTGCGAGATATGTGTGGCCCACTGCTGTACTCAGACATGGCCTAAGTGTGTGAGCATGCCCAGTATGACCTTTCAGTATGTTGCTGACTGAAATTTGCTAAATTTGTTTAAGTGTGTGAACATGCCCACTATGGACATATATACTATATGTGTGTGAAAAATCAAGTTGTTTTTTACTTCAGGGCTCACTTTTGTGTTGTACATCAACAGGAAGCACGCTGTGCCTGCAGGGCTTCCATGAGTCAATTTGCATAGACTTATCAACATTTCTACATACAGGGGGGACAGCTATTATTTGTACATTTCTATTGGGGGGGCACACCTGATTGTTACTGTGGGTGTACATAGGATGAAGGGTTCACCTGACACTTATACACATTTGCTAGGCCTGCACTGCTATGTCAGGTACTCCATTTCAGTCTGTACTGTTGCCTATCATACTGGATTGAGGCATACCACTGTACTACAGACCTTAGCTTCCAATTACACGCATATTAGTTTGTGACTTCATAGCCTACCCAACCCACATCACACTGCCTGGCCTGCTGTTATCTGTCTGCATAGGCCTGAGGGGATATTACTCATATGCCTCTGCAGATGGCATGATACAGCATTTGTTTGTGTTTGCATTTGTCTACAATTGTCCTGCTGGTTGTGACTGTTAGGTATGTGACCCCCCCAACTGGTATGTGTGAGTGACTTAAGTTGTGTCTGTGCCAGTGAAATGCTGTCATGGCTTAGTAGTTCAGTACTGTGACTATAGTGCACAGTATCCTGAGTTCAAGGCCTGTCACTGCTTTTTATTTTCCTGCTGGGCAGACCTGACTGGTTAATGAACAGTAAAGCAGGTGTGAGTGTGTTTACCCGACTTTGCTCGACTTTGCCCGACTTTGCCCAACTTTGCCCGACTTTGCCCAACATTTCTCAACTTTGCCCGACATTGCACTGGTTAGCGCGGTGCACAGCTACACGCAATTGTATTTAAATATGCTCAATACTGGTAAAATTTGCTTAGCAGTGCTTTATATTGCTTAAAATAGGGACTCATGCCTCAGGTGGTGCTGCAGGGCTGCCTATGTTGGATGCACATATTACATTCCCTATACATGTTTGAAAACAGGTAGTGTCAAGTTCGGCATCCCTTTTACTGTATGTGCGAGTTAGACAGAGGTGTCATTTCCAGGGTTCCTACTGAGTCAGTGTATGTGCTATGCGTTCCCTCTTTGCCAAGGCCAGGGCATACTGGGCACGCCTCCTTCTGCCTACTGGGGCAGGCTCAGGTTGTTCCTCCTCCTCCGAGTCACGCTGTGCCTGTGCAGGCCTTGGCAATGGTGGGGGGCTGTATGGCCCTGCCCCATGTTGTTCCTGCTGCAGCTGTTTCCGCAGGATCATATTGTGTAGCATGGCACATACCATGATAATTTGGGAACATGTAGTTGGTGAGTACTGCAAGGCTCCACCAGATGTGTCCAGCCACCGGAACCATGACTTGAGCATCCCAAACACATGTGCATTTCTGATGGGTGTCATCAGCCACGGCTCCAGTGCGTATCCAGCATCCCCCACTAGGTGACCATCAGGGATGCCCCCATTGGCAAATCTCTGGTACATCTGCATCAGATGCCAGATGTAGGAATAGTGATAGCTTTCAGGGCATCCAACAGACACATTCATTATTATGCCCTGGGCATCACACATGACCTGGCAGTTGATGGAGGGGAAGCCCTTGCGGTTGATGTAGACCCTACCCCACTTACCAGGTGGTGCTTTGATATGTATGTGCATGCAGTCTGTTGCACCCACTACCTCAGGGTATTCTGCTATTTGGTGGAAAAGATGCATATTGCTGGCCAGTGCCTCACGGGAACTGGGGAAATATACCTGCTCACCTACATGTGCTGACATGGCATACAGGAACTGATGCAGTACCCTGGATGCTGATGCCTGTGAAATCCCCATCATATCACCAGTTGGTCTCTGGAAGGTACCAGTATTCTTAGGCCAACACATACCTTGGTATCCACTGGGATAGGTTCCCCTCTGTTGGTTCTGTGTGTGAGGCGTGGCTGGCACAGCTCAACAGTTTGCTGCAGGAGGTCTCTGTCCAACCTATAGCACTCCACTATCTCCAGCTCATGTAGCCCCTGGTAGGTTACCCTGGGTCTGTACACTCTTCTCCGTCTCCTCACTGTGGGTTGCTCAGCAGCGTTCACAACATCACCACCCTCAGCACCTTGCACATGTTGGTTTATGATAGCAAGAGCAGCCCCTAACATTTTGTCTGACTTTAAAGTTTTTAAGCTTTCCCTCTTTGTATACTGCAGTGTTGCAGAGTTCTTGGGGAAAAAACAGGGAAGAATGCTGTTTGCAGAGTTTAAAGTGCTGGGCTAGGCTAGTCTGCTACCTGTGTAATTGGCTGATTCTGATATATTTCACCTGGCAGCTCTGCCACTTCTCCTTGGTTAACTTCCTACTACTTCTTTTCCTTCCTTTTCCCTTTCTGTTTCTGCTCGGGGCAGCACCATGCAAACACGTGCACACACGCGCACATGCTGTGTGCACATTTGCAAGAAATTTCAGATATTTCCACGGTGTGCACCTTTGGTTTCTGGCTTTCAAAAAGGACAACTGTAGACACGCCTCTTGCATTCCTGAGCAACTCAGGGCAAACACAAGACACTGTGCTCCAATTAGCTTACAGCCTTTCTGACACACACCCTCATGATGTTACCTATATTCTACTCTACTACTCACCTACTCCTACACTTACACTCTTGGGACATGGCTCACATGCTGGGGAAAATTGGGATTCACTATCCTTATCCTCATTTGCATAGGATTGCCTAATAATGCATGGTTACATCTCTCACACTGAGCTTCCACCCCCTTAGCAACCACTACTCATTGGCCATGTTGTCTTCAGCCTGCCATTCACCTGCATGGCAGGATAAGCTTTTTAGTAAAAATGGCTATTTTTGGCAATTTTTAAATAATTTTCTTGTTTTTAAAGCACCGCACATTTGCGCGGTGCTGCGCTACGCTTAAACATCAGAGATCGGGGAAAAAAGTTAGATTTTAATAATTGTAAACATTTATAAATGCCAATGGCCTTATATTTGGCCGTTGGCATGCTTCCTCAACTGTATGCATCCTTTATTTGGAGCTGTCATAGCTCCGTTTAGCTGTTTGAAGAACGGTACTCCGTTACCAATGGAGTACATTTCTGCAGATAACACTAATCTTCCAAGGACAGATTAGTGTTTCCTGGATTGCAAATTTACCTCATTTGCATATCTTTCAGCAGCAAATTAGGTAATTTGCATACCATGACGCTGTCCGTGCAAGGGTAGCTTTAGCAACTCTCATGCACACCCCTGCTGGCTGTACCTGAATCGCACGGCAGACATATTGCCTCCGTGAGCTCCTACACTATTCTTACACTCTGTGCAAGCTTTCATAAATCTGGCCCTGTAAGTAATACAGATTGGAAGACTTGTTTGTAAGGGTTGAAGTTACCCAACCCAGCACTCTATTCTGCTAGTAGCTCTGCTCCATTGTTACAAAAACAAGAGCTCCAATCAAGCCTATCTGAACATCCGCACCTGACTAGCTGTGTGCAGAACAACTGCAATACGCTGCTGGGATATTAGTCAAGCACTTTCCATAGTTAATTACAACTCCAGGACTACTGGCAAGATGGCTCTACATAAGCACTTCTCCCCCTACAACAAGGGAACAACAACGAAGGATGGGGTGGGGGATGGATCTGCATTAACAAGATAAGATCTAGCTCTGTTATACTTCTCTTTTGTTTCCCATTTATAGCACAGCATTTCTATGTCTTGGTTATTTCATTTTATTTCACTTCTATATTGTAAATTACCATGAGGTGCTATGTCGCTGCACACATTATTTCTGAGTAGTTACTCTGGCACATCCTAACACACTAAGCATTTGGACATTAGACCTAAATAGTGGGTCTTATTTTTGATCTCATGTTTCAGCTTCTAGTTAGATAAGGAGTCAAATTTTAATGATAGCAAACTATCACAGTATATATATATATATTTTGCCCAATATCTAAATAGTGCTTTCACTGTTGATTGCACACATGGTTTGGGTTGGTATTCCCAAACATCTATGCACAACACTATTGTTTGCACTGTTGTTCAGTGCTGGTTTGTTCTCTGAACTATTCTTAGGTTCATAGGCTGGTATGAGGCTATTGGTCCTAGGGCCTATACAAGCCTAGCCATAAAATTTCCCTGGATATTTCTTCCCACAATATTTACTTCCCTGGATCCCCTGTCTAGCAGGGTGACTGACGTGCTCCTGGGGTGAATTTCCTATCTCCCATCCAGTTGTAAGGTTCCTTTTGAAGAGGGCCAAGGAGGTGCTCTGCTTGACGTGTATGGGCAGTCTATTCCAGAGTATGGGGAGTCTCTGGGCCAGGAACCTATCCCTTCAGCATGTTTTGATAATTGTGATGACAAGGTTTAGATCCCTGGAGCATGTAGTCCTGAGGGATTGGGATTTCTTTAAGTGGAGCATGTCCATAAGCTCAGGATTTGGTATGGCCTTGTATGTTAAGCAGAGATCACCTCTGAGTAAATGATATGCCACAGAGTATAGCTGAAGTTTTTTTAGACAGTCAGCATAGGGCATCTGCTTTAGGCCTGTTATTCTTTAGTGAGGTATTTCTGTGGCCTTTCCAGCTGTTGCAGATGTCTTGTGTGGTACATACCAAACGGGGCATTGTACTCTATAATGGTTCTAATGAGGGATGAGTACAGTGGGACATTGACCTCCTTTTTTCTGGATGAAAAGCCCTTAGTGATGAGGTGTGCTACATAGAAGGATTTCCTGACTGTTGTGGTGATGTGGTTATCGAAGGTAAGACCACTGTCCACCTGTGTCCCTAAGTCTCTCATTACACTTTCATTGTTTGGTGTATTGCCACCTATGTGGTAATTCATGGGTATATGTTTTTTCCCAAAGGAGATAGCTATACATTTCTTGGCATTAAGCTTGAGCCCATGGCTCTGACACCAAGCATTTGTTTCTGTAAAGCCCTTTTGTAGAATATCCACATAATTTGGGGATTCAGTAATGGCTCTCAGTTTGCAATCATCTGCAAACTTTGTTAGCCAGAGTCCCTTAGTGTTGGCCTGCACTTCAGAGAATTAGATGCCAAACAAGAGCGGTCCCAGGACTGAACCCTGAGGTACTCAACTTGTCACTTGTCTGGAGCTGGATTTGGAGTCGGCTACTTTTACAGACTGGGTTCTGTCAGTAAGCCAGCTGGCAACCCATCGAGTGATGTAGGGATTTATGCCCAGCTTAGTGAGTTTATCTATGATTCCAGAGTGGGGGATGGTGTCGAAGGCCTTGCGAGGTCCAGATAGGCTGTGTGGACCACCTTACCCTCATCCACAGCTCTGGAGACTGATTCAAAGAAGTCAATCAGGTTCAGGAAATAAGATTGGCCCTTCACGAACCCAAGCCAGGTGGGGTCCAGTGTTTGAAGGTTGCCAATATCTTTGTTTATAAGTTCCATGATAATGATTTCCATGCCCTTGCAGAATAGGCTCATCAGACTGATGGGACGGTAGTTGCCGGGATCCAAGGTGGACCCCCCCTGTGGAGTGGGATAACTGTAGCATTGCACCACTCAGTGGGCATGAAACCTGAGGTGAGGCTAGGATTAAGCATGACACTTCGGTGAGGTGCCAGTTCATTTTGTAGTTCATGTAGTACACAGCCTGGGATGTCATCTGGTCCCATGGGTGCTGTATTCTTAGCTTTGGAGAGTGTGGTTTCTACCTGTGTGGCCATGATTACCAGAATTTGGCAATCTTTTGGTATTGAGGTGGGCCCTTTAGGGGTGAGAGGGGGGTGAAGTTGGCACTAAATCAGTCTGCCAGAATATTGGCACTATCCTTGGGATCAGTATATTTAATGCCATTCCGTTATAGCTCAGAGCAGATCTGAGCATTGCCATTTAGATTCTTGACATAACTATAGAATGCTTTGTGGTTGTCTTTGGAATCTTTGGCAATTTTATTTTCGTAACTAGCTTTGGAGGATTTTATGAGGGATCTCAGCTTCTTACTGAGGCTGGTAAGGGAGTGTTTTGCATCCTGGGATTTTCTTCTTTTCTGCAACAGTTTCTTCCTTCTGTTGTATAGTTCGTTTATGGCAGGGGACCACCAGATTGGCTTCCTTTTTTTGGAGGAGAGCATCTTGGTTCTATTTAGGATGGCATAATTCATGCAAGAGTAGATGTGCTCATACAGTGCTTTAGTGTAGGATTCAGCAGTCGAACGTTCAGCTCCTGTCTGCATGGGTGTCATGAAGTTTGTCACTTCTGACTTGAGTAGCATGAAGTTGGCTTTGGAGAAGTTTTTTATGGAGGTTTCATTACTGGGGGGTAGGGGTGGGATGTGGATGTCAAGGGTGATTAGCTTATGATCAGACCTGACCAAAAGAGGGTGACCATTGGTGTGGAGCATCTATCTCCCATGTTGGTAATGATCAGGTCTAGGATATTGGAGCCCCTGGTGGGACAATGGATTAGTTGATCCAGGGCATTGGAATTTATTAATTCCAAGAACCGTTGGGAAAAAGTGTTGGTACCCGAGTAGTTATCCCAGTTAATGGCAGGGTAGTTGAAATCACCCATATTAGGGTGTTTGGTTGTATCTTAATATTTTCCAGTATGTTTAGAAAGGTGTAGTGAGAATCTTGAGGCATGGTGGGGGATCTGTAGCAAGCTACAATTTGGATTGCAGTCTTACCTAGTGTTAGTTGCACCCAGAGAATTTCAGATGCATTGTGTTGGGCAACTAGCCTGGAGGTGTGAATATCCTTGGTGAATATGGACACTCCTCCACCTTTAATGTTTCAGTCTTGGTTTGGTGGTTGAAAAGTGTGGTCAGAGTTGTAGCCTGGTGTTGCAGGGGTGCTCTCTGGAGCCTTGAACCAGGTCTCAGTTACTGCACAGATATCGATGTTCTCCATTTTTTAGGAGTGCTTCGAGAGTGTGCATTTTGAGGTTTAGACTTCTAGCATTGAGTAGAATTACCTTCAGATTTTGCATGCTTGTATTTGTTACGGTGGTGGTTTTGTCCTTTGAACCTTGCCTAAAAAAGGCACTATAGGGGTGGCAACAGCTGTAGCCAGTAACCTGAATCCCAGGAGCGACAGGTGCAGACCATCTCTGGCAAAGCATTGTGGTTTGTCGATCATGTCGTCCTAGGCAGACAGATGCTGGATCCCCTTTGAATGACACCAGAAGCTTAGCCAATTGTTGAAGTCAATCATTTTGTCCTTATACTGTGGTATCATTCTGGGAAAAGGCAGGATGGTACTCAGGGCTAGGGTAACACCTGCCTGGGCCACATGATCCGAGAGCTGTTCCATGTCTCTTTTCATGTAGTCCAGGGAGGTACATCTCAAGTCATTTACTCCAACATGGACAATGACAGAGTTGTATTGGTACTTGTTGTGGAGTGACTTGAGTGCATACGTTATGTGGCGGATCCTGGCACCCAACAGGCAGCTGACTGTAATTTTCTCCTCGTTCAGCCTGGTGAGTGGGACATCAGTGTGCCTGACTATAGCGTCACCTATGACTAAAGTGTTGGGTACGTTGTCTTGCCTTAGGGGCTGTTGTTGGGTGGCACACTGGTGTTGTGAGCTATGTGTCACTTTGGTTGTGACTGGTGTTTGTTTGCATTTCAGCTTCGGAGGTCCTTGTTGCTTGGGCAGGTTAATGTTAGGGGCCCCCGCATATGTGGGTTTAGTGTTGCTATGTGTGGATGTTGATGGTGTGGGTTTTGAAGGGCTATGTGTTGCTTGAGGTGTAGTGCACGTGTTAACGTTCTCCTCTTGACTATCTAGCACAATCTTGGCTGGAGAGAGCTTTGCTTCCAGTTTGGCTATGTAACTGCATCTCTCGCAACTTGTAGTGTTGGGTGGTAGGAGGAGAGGATTGTCTGTGTACATGAGGCAGCTGCTGCATTGCCCCATTATGCCCAGATTCACCAGCTGGACAGGAGAAATCACCAGAAGCTGACCCTTGGACATGCCTGTTTAGGTGTTTTTTTTTTTGTAAAGTACAAGAGCTGCTTTCCCTTACCTTTGCAATGTACCTTACAATTTTAGGCTGTTTAGTGCCTATGATTAATTTCTCCTTATTAACAAGGAGAGTTGAGTGCTTGTATCAATATAAGGATTTCTAGTGCTTTCCAGCAGGCTCTAGAGCAAGTGCTAGTCACAGGGGTCAGATTTTAGTGCTACTACTGAGAAACCAGCTAGTTCTAAGGGAAAATTTGAAGAGCAGACTTTCTGGCACCTGGAATAGTTTAAACGTAGCCCTGCGGTGCTGCACAATTAAGCCAAAAAGTTAAAAGGTATAGAAATCAGCCCAAAATGGCTAATAAAATTACAATTTCAGAGCTGGAAACCACTCCTCTGCTATTAGATAGGCAGTACAATGCTCACCACTCCCACTGGTATGCAGTAAGACTTCCGTCTACCACAGCAAGGTCTGGATAGCTCTAAACACAGAAAATAAAGTCCTGAAACCAGCAAGGCCTGGGATCTGGACTATACTAGCTAGGAAAGGCAGGAAACGAGCAAAAAGATAGTATTTTTTTTTTTGTTTTTTTTTTGTTTGTTTTTGGGTTAAAACAGGCTAAATAATGCAATAACACAGTAAATAAACATAGAAAAAGCTAATGCACTTGAGTGTGTAGCCCTAAACAGTAAATGCAATTAAAACTCTACAAAATTAGCAATTTAAACATTTTTAAATGAAGCAAGGCCAGTGCACAACTGAAAAACAATTTAAGAGGCAGTAATACAGTAGAATAAGTAGATAGTCTACATATACAGAAAAGTCTATATATATACAGAAAAGCAGTTAAAACAACACTAAAACAATTCAGATGCAGTACAACCTAGAGCACTTGAGTTGTAGCAATATTAAGGCAAATACAGTTTTAATAAATGCACTAAAATATACTCTATATTTCCAAAATGTTTGAGAAGCACAGTCAGAACACAAGGAGATGTAGGCATTTTTTTTTAAGGAAGGGAGAAAGGAGGAACAGAAGGAAAGAAACTAAGTGGGTTGGCCTTCTCAGGTGTTCTCTCTGTATTAGGTAGAATGAGCTAATGACACTAGACTGGGAGAAGTGTCCAAGATCAAATTTAGAGTAGGGACGGGCAACTGCAAGGCCAGCAGGTATAAAGAAAACACTACAGAAATGTTTATCACAGCAGAAAACCAGTAGTGAGTCAATAGCTATGAAATACAGTACAAGTATGCAGTATACAATAAAATTGCTATAGATAATTAGAATATGCAATAACTACTAAAATAAGCAAAAAAACAGGCTACTTATTGGTATGTATCACAGATCAGGTGCTCCTCCTCAGATAGCTCTGTGTGTTATGTATGTTTATTCTCAGATATTACAATACTGCATAATTGCTGTTTGCATTGTTGCTCATTGCTGCTTAGATTCAGAATCATAGTTTAACAACAGCATGCTACTGTACTTCATGTTTTGATAGCTTCCTACTGCTTTACAATTGATTAGACTTTTGATCTTGGTTGGTATTCTTAAATATTTTAATACCATAGTGTTTATGTCCTCATGACTGCTTAGTACAGCTGTTCTTGAATACCCGAATACTATCCTGTTTTGGTTTGTACTGTTTATTGCTGGTTACTCTCCAAAATGCACTTGTTATTTTCCAGTACTGTAACTAGGGTGGGGCATAGGGGGCATCTTCCCTGGTGAAAGTTATTAAAAGGTACAGTTGGCAGATAACAATGGTATGTGAATTCATGTAGGAAGACGTGGGTTTTATGTTTTCTTTAATGAATACTGATACTGCTTTCATGGATTTTAACTTCAGGAGTGTATTAGTACCTGTAGAAAGCAGGTTGCTACAGTTTTAGCAAAGAACTTGCTATTGTTACAGTTCAGAGTGGAAATACCTTTTTTTGTTTTGGTCTTCAGCTTTGGAAAACTTTTTTATTTTTTTTTGTCCTCAGCTTTTGGCTGAGGGCGATACCACTCTGGAGGACTGCCTGAGGCACCATATGACACAGGGATAGCTCTGTTACTCTTGTATATCTCAGTACTGCACACTGCATGGTTGTTGTTTGTACAGTAACTTATTGCTAGTCATTCCCTGAATTGTACTGTTGCTCATTGCTGATTGCTTTTGATACTGCATTTGGGATTGCTGATCTCAATGTAAGGTATTACATCAAAACTGCTTCATTGCTTATCACTCACATTTTTTTTTTGAGGCAGAACCTAGAAAACAGCCTACTTGCTGGATTTAATCCTTTACTTCCTTGCATAATTACTTATTGGTCTTAATGTTTTTTTCTGATCTTTTACTAATTTAACCTTTTCATTGTCTGTTTACTGGATTTAACTTTTTTAAGTTCTTTAAACCACTGTTCAACATCACTGAGTAACATGGCATTTCAGTTAGCTCTTCCCCCTTTTGTAGCCAGTCTGACAGCACTTGTTATTTTGAAGCAGTGAAGCAACTGTCTCATGCTTACTGATAAACCCTTATTGTTGCCTGGTAATGGATATCTGTGAGATTTGTAAATATTTATTGAAATTGTATAGTACCCTTTCACCTAACCTAAAGCAGTAAGCATTACAGTTGTGTACTAATATGGCCAAGTACTACCATTATATTGACTATGCCCCCTTTGGAACATAATTATCAAAGCATAATATGCAACTTGAGAGAACTCAGAGCTTTATAGGTAAAGGGATCACCGGACTCAAGTCCCCCAGTTATCCTGAAGGGATAGCACAACCCTTTTAATTGACTTGGTTTCATAAGTTCTTATGTTCATATGTTCTTACTAAGCTTAAGGGCAAAATAAATCATCAACAACCTCAGCCACATCACCTGGTACTGATGAGTAAACGTTGAGATCTAAAAGGTGCAGTTTATTCAATAATGGGCCTAATAAGGGATGAATAAAGTGGAACTACAACTTTGTTTGTACCTTTAGGAGATACCATGAAGGATAAGTTGTGCATGGTAGAAAGGTTTTCTAACCATCACAGAGATTTGGTGGTCAAAGCAGAGTCTATTATCTACATACATGTCCAATTCCATGATTAATGTGTCAAATGTAAATGGAATGTTATCTATACTGTAAGCAGCAGTGATGTTAATTTTCCCAAAGGAAGCTTTGCTGCATGTATTGGTCTGGAGTGTAAGCCCATGTTTAATACACCAAGCATTTGTCTGGGCCAGGCAATACTGGAGAATTTGAGGATCAGAATGGGATTTGATAACTGCTTCTAGTTTGCAATCATCAGCAAGCCTGGTTAAACACAATCCCTTGATACTGACTTTTGTGTCACAGAAATACATAGGAAAGAAGAGTGGACCCAGAGCAGGGCCCTGTGGGATATCACTGATAGCATTTTTTTGTCTAGAGTAAATATCCCTGACCTTAACTATATGTGTTCTGTCACACAGCCATTTAGCAATCCAGCAGGCTGTGTATGGGTTAATGTTGAGTTAGGAGAGTTTGTCAATAATCGAAGCATGGGGGATAGTGTCAAAGGCCTTGACAAAGTCCAGATAATCTGGAACGCATGGCCCTTATTCCTGGCCTCAGTAACCCTTTTTAAGAACTCTATCAGGTTGAGCAGCCATGATTGCCTTTTACACAGTTGATTTGGTGTGTACCTAGAGGATATAAGGTCTATATCATTGTTTATTAGCTCTGTTATAATACACTCCATAGCCTTACAAATAATAGTAGTGAAATTAATAGGCCTGTAATTCCCAGGGCCAGTGGAGGGTCCACCTTTATATAATGGCACCACAACTGCTGTTCTCCACACCTCAGGGACGCAACAAGTGGGGAGCTTCAGGTTAAAGAGTTGTTGGACAGGTTTTGCTAAGTGGGGCTTTTTGCTTCTCAGCAGGTATCCAGAAATATTGTCAGGACCCATGGAAGTAGTATTTTTAATTTTGGCAAGAGCCAAAAGGACTTGGTCCAAACTGATTTCAGAAGGTATTGTGTGAGGGTGAATGAGGTGCAGAGAGATCTCATTTGGTGTGTAGTGTTTGAAAGACCAATTGTCTAGTATATTTCTATGAACCTATTAACATAAGTAATAAAACAGAGCAGTGATGAATACAGCAGCACATGTATGTAATCTTGTATTACTGCATGTGAGGAAAAAAAATAATGTGGTTCATTTTATGCCACACTCTACTAAAGCAGATAATAAGTTAAATTAACTGTCTCTGGATACTGGATCGCATTTCACATTCTTTTGTTTTTTTTTTTAACTTGTTTGAAGTTATGTTTTTTTTCTCACTGAATATATAGTTGTGGTTTTGACTGACCCCAGGAGTTAAAAAATTCTGTGTAGGCTCCGTGTAGAGCCTACACAGAATCTATCCATGTACATGGCCACAGTACCCCCTCAGCAGTGTGCCATGCATATCAATGATGGCATGCTGCCGAGGGAGAGCATGGGAACAGGGTCATTGAATCAGTGTAGGGAAAAGTGTAGAGGCTACCCACAGTTTTGGATGGCTTGGACTGCTCCCCTCTACTGTTGAAACTGTGAGCTGGGTCAAATGTGCAATAATTTATTCTACTTTATTTTTCTGTTTCTTTCATGTTTTCTCAGTGTGGCGCAGAGTACAGCAATGCCAAGCTGTGCTCACATATAGACAGCTGACACCTGCTAGAACTAAAAATCAAAACAGGGCAGCATTAATTATCATATTGATGTATTTTTGTAATTTTAAATATTTTTTTTTCTGTTTTTTTTAAATTGTTGTTTGAGAGCCACGGCATGGATTGCCTCAGAGCTGAGCAGTGCTCATACATACATAGTTACTAGACATCTAAAAATAGAAACAGGATGTCATTAATTATTAATGTCTGAGTCTATTTAAGTGCATTTGCATGGTGTACCACAGTGCTTAGCAGTGCTAACAGGTTGCCCAGTAGTATATGTGAAGGTATACTAGTTTTCATAATATCCAAGTAGCTAAATGGCTAAAGATACAGCCTAATGTTTAGTAGGTCCTGGGTTTGAGTCCATAGCAATGATAAGATGTTAAGTCTATACTTTAATTTATTATATATGTTTTAAAAACAAATTTGTTAAATATTGCACTGCTGCACTGTTCTGAGCACTGTTTAAACATGCGAATGGCTACTTTTTTGTGTGGTGCTAAGCTTAGCTAAAACCTCAGTTGTAAAGCAACAAGAACATCTGGACCACCACTCTGATAATAAAATCAAGATTTAATAAAATAAATAAAACAATGTAACAAAGTAAGTGCTTTCAGGATAGAAAACCCTTCCTCAGTTGTGTGAGCTTTCACGCTGCTTAGCTCTATTTAGCTGGTTTGTGTGGTGCTAAGCAAAGCAATGCTTTTTTGAATGTTGCCCAATGACATGTATGACGTGTAAGGGTGGAAAAACAGCCTATATTAAGTGCAATAGCTGGAATACTGCATCATTCTTTGGAGTCTAATCAACTGTGGATATGGCAGGCGGTGTTGGTGAAGGTGTGTATTTTCAGGCACAGAGATGGGATGTTCAGGAGTCCAGGGTCTTTGTTGGGCTCCTGATGAAAAATCATGAACCCAGGGTGCTGCAGGGTGGTTTCCAGGGCTCAGAGTGTAAGGCAAAGGCCTGGGACCAGTTGGCCAGTGAGCTTACCTTGAGCTTGGAATGTCCCGCACAGGCAAGCAATGTTGTCATTATTATGATGACCTGGATAGGAGAAAGAGGGGAACCTTGGACACCTGGGTCCAAGAAGCTAGAGCTGGGAATGACCTACAAATATGTAAGTAATGCTACTCAACGCCAGAAGTCTAAACCTCAAGATGCACGCACTCGAAACTCTCCTTAGCATGGAGAACATTGATATCTGTGCAGTAACAGAAACCTGGTTCAAGGCTCCCGAGAGCACCCCAGCACTGCCAGGTTATACCTCATACCATGTTTTTCGGCCCCAAAACTTGGACTGAACCACAAAAGGAGGGGGAGCATCAATATTCATCAAAGATACCCACACCTCCAGGTTGGTGGCACAGCACGAAGCATCAGAGACTATCCATGTGCAACTAACAGTGGGTAAAACTGCCTTCCAGTTTATAGCCTGCTACAGACCACCCTCCCAAACCCAGGAACCCCACTCGGCCTTCCTGAGAACACTGAAAAATATGAAGGTCTCTCCAAACACCATTATATTGGGCGACTTCAACTACCCTAACATAGACTGGGAGCATTACTCTAGCTCCAACACCCTAGCCCAAAGGTTCCTAGAATTTATAAACTCAAATGCTATGGAACAACTTGTTGCCACTCCCACAAGAGGGGAAAACATACTGGACCTGATCATCACCAACATGGGGACTCTATGCTCCAGACCAGAAGTGTATCCCTCACTGGTAAGATCAGACCATAAACTAATCTCACTAGATATTCACATCCCGACCCCAGCCCCTGCCCAGAAAACCACAGTGAAAAACTTCTCTAAAGCAAATTTCACACTCCTCAAATCTGAGGTGGAATCCTTCAAAGCCCCCGGGCCTGTAGAAAATATGGCCCAGACCGCAGAATCCTTTATAAACGCATTCTATGAACACCCTCAGGAATGCATGGATCATGCAATCCCAAATAAAACCAAGACCCAATCCTCCAAAGTTAGGCGTCCTGTCTGGTGGACCCCAGCCATAAACAAACTATACAACAGAAGGAGGAAGGTACTACATGATAGAGCAAAATCCCAAAAAGAGAAGGCATCTCTGATCAGTATTAGCAAAAAACTACGGGCACTCATAAAATTGTCTAAGGCCAGCTTCGAGAGAAAAATTGCACAGGACACTAAGGATAATCACAAGGCTTTCTTTAGTTATGTTAGGAACCTGGGTGGGAATTCCCAGATATGCTCAGAATTAGTCCAGTATGACAAAAAATACACCAAACCCACATACATTGCCAACATCCTAGCTGACAGGTTCAGTGCAAACTTCTCCCCCCCTTCCCCACCAAAAGGGCAAATATCTATCCCAGCAGAGTGCTGCCCCCCTGACATCTCAGATGCTCAGGTAAGAGCCACCCTCTCCAAAGCCAAAAACACAGCATCAATGGGACCAGACGGTGTCCCGGGCTGCATCCTACATGAACTCCAAGAAGAACTAAACCCAAACATAAAACTACTGTTCAATCTCAGCCTTACTACAGGATATGTACCCAAAGAGTGGCGTACAGCAACAGTGGTCCCTCTCCACAAAGGTGGTGCCTCAACGGATCCTGGAAACTATCGCCCCATAAGCTTGACTAGCTTGGTCTGCAAAGCTATGGAAAGGGTCATCATGGACCTCATAAATAAAGGTATTGGGGACCTACAGACACTGGATCCTACCCAGTTTGGCTTTGTTAAGGGCAGATCCTGCCTCTTAAACCTGGTTGATTTCTTTGAAACAGTCACCAAGGCCATTGACGAGGGGAAGGTGGTCCACACAGCCTACCTGCACCTTGCAAAAGCCTTCGATACAATACCCCACTTGGCATTATAGATAAGCTCACCAGCTTAAATATAAACCCCTATGTCACTAGATGGGTTGCAAACTGGCTCAAGGACAGAACCCACATGGTTAGAATTGCTGGAGCCATGTCAGACTCCAAACCAGTTACAAGTGGCATCCCACAAGGCTCAGTCCTGGTACCTCTCTTGTTCGGTATATATTTCTCGGAGGTACAGCTAACATGGAAGGACTGTGGCTGACCAAGTTCACAGATGACTGCAAACTGGGCACCATAATAGACTCTCCAGCTGACACAAGCATCCTACAAAAGGGCCTCATAGAAACAGACAACTGGTGCCAGAGCCATGGCCTCAAGCTAAACACCAAAAAGTGTATTGTCACCCCCTTTGGCAAAAACAAAGTGCCCACAAATTACCACATAGGTGGTAATCCATTAAGTACGGAAGAAGTAATTAGGGACCTGGGGACCCAAGTTGATAGCAATCTCTCATTTGACAACCATGTGGCCAAAGTGGTTAGAAAAACGTTTTATATAGCCCACCTAATCATGAAGGGATTCACATCTAGATCAGGGGAGGTCATCGTGCCTCTTTACTCATCCCTCATCAGGCCCATAATTGAGTACAATGCCCCTTTTGGGATGTACCTTACTAGACACTTGCAGCAATTGGAAAGACCCCAAAAGTACCTCACCAAGAGGATCAAAGGGCTCAAACAGATGCCATATGCTGCCCGGTTAAAGAAACTCCAGCTCTACTCAGTGGCATACTGCCTGCACAGGGGCGATCTGTGCCTGACGTATAAAGCCATGTCCAACATGGAATTAATGGACATGCTGCACCTCAGAAATTCCAAATCCCATCGAGCTATGCGCTCGAGTGACTTGAACCTCAGCACTGAAATAAATAGGACATGTTGGAGGGACAGATTAATAACCCAGAGGCTCCCTTCACTCTGGAATAAAATCCCAGTCCAGGTTAGGCAGAGTCCCTCATTGACTCTCTTCAAGAGGAATCTTGATGAGTGGATGGGAGATAGTAGGTTTACCCCGGGTATCACTTCTGTGTCACTGTTAGACAGAGGCACAGTATACTAACCTCAAAAAAAGGCATAGCAAAATTCATTTAAAATGGGTGGCGAAAGCCAAACACACTCTGGCTGGGCTTATAAATGCCCTAGAGCAGATAGCCTAACATGAACCTATGAACCTATGAACCTAAGTATGTTTTCATCTTTTTTACCAATATGTAAGCTGAATGTCTGCATAACTGGTGTGCATAATGGTGTGCTTCTCTTCCAAAAGATACAACTGAGAGGGCTCTCAATGTCGAGCCCCATGCTAGGTGCCTAGCCAGGTTGCACAGTGAGTGTGATATGTATTGATTTATTATGCTAACTGTAGTGCAATATGCAAGAAAGAGTAAAACATTTACTGCAATAAAGTATACACCATAAAAACTGTAGTGCAATAAATGGGCAAGTTGAGCTGTAGTGCAATAAATGAACAATAACAACTGTATTGCAATAAACAATAAACAATACCAATAACAGTAAGAAAAATGGTGTACAGCAGGATTGTGTTGGCATAACCATTGCAGTAGAGCTGTATGCATTTTGTCTATAGTAAGGTTGCTGCAGTCAAGTGTAACGCTGTAGAATGCAAAAGTAATGGCCTGCAAACTGTATTGTTGAACTCATAGTACAGTTCCAGGCTTCAGGTAATAAAGGTATATGGCTGAGGTAGCCCATTCTTTGGGCAGATATTGTGTAGCCTTCACATGCATTTATCAGCAATACCAATAAAGTGTTAAGCAGCATTGTTAATTCATACAAAAATCTGTTTTACTAAATGCAGTATGGCTGTGTTCCATGCATGTGTATTCTACTGTCTCTGCAGTCAAGTGTACCACTATAATAGTTCTGGAATGCAAAATGAAATCATTCACATAATGCTGTATTTTTCTCCCACTCCAGGAACAAAAGTTACAGTAAACTCTCAATTAACCAGCCCCCATGGGGATTGGTAGAAGCCGGATAACTGTAGTTTCTGGTTGCTTGACATTTACTATTAAAAATAGGCCTGACTAATACTGTACCCTATACTATTTGTTTTGTTTGACTTGTTCTTAGGTTGGGAAGAGAGAGAATTTATTCCTATCTTCCTTTTTAAAATTCTAAAAACATAAGGTATGTTTTTGTTGGGGGGGGGGGGCAGAAAGTGCAACACATGATAACTGTACTGTATTTCTTTGATTTTTTTTTCTGGTAGCTTGAGTTCCGGTTAACTGAGAGTTTGCTGTATATGGGTGAGGTAGCCCATGTTATTTACATATATGATTGTGGTTACATTTCACAGACACTTATCAGCAATACCAATAAAGTGTTAAGCAGTATAACTGATTCCAAAAGAGATTTGTTTCAATAAATGCAGTACAGCTGTATGCCAGCATGTGTGTTCTATTGTCACTGCAATCAAGTATAGCACTGTAATAGTTTTAGAATGCAAAATGAATTTACTCACATAATGCTCTCTTTTTCTCCCACTCCAGGAAAAATGGTATATAGTATATGGTTGAGGTGGCCCATATTATGAGTGTGCTAACAACTCACAGACAGTTATCAGCAATACCAGTAAAGTTAAATTTATTGTAGCTGTCCCCTGCTGTCACAGGTATTGGGTTCTAGTCCCATGACTGCCATGCATGCCAACTAAGGCATGACTTATGTCTAGATTATGTATTGTACAAAAACATGCCTCTCAAGTATCACGATTTCATGAAATGTAATTGAAACTGCCTAATCCATCTGTCACTGGATTACCAGAAAAATGATTACCTTGAATGCAATGTATTACCAAATCTGCTTACAGAACACCTTGGTAGTTATATATGTCTACATATGTGAAAATCTCCTCTGCAGTAGTGTAACTGCATTTGATATTGCTTGGCCCATACTGACCCATGCTAACTGCTTGAGAGGTATGTACGTGCTACATCAGGTATAGGAGAATTGTAGTCACTGTACTCAGAACTAACACAACACGCCTGTAGAGTGTTTAGTATCAGTGTTTTCATGGATATAGTCTGCATTGTCAGTAATGGATAGTTTCTCTCTCTGTCTCCCCACCCCTTATCTTCATTTATTTATTATTGTCGTTTATTATTATGATTTAATGTTAACATATGTTGTTAAACTATATTTTTACAGAATGTGATGTAATATTGTTATGTGTTATTATGATTCACTATTAACATACTTTGTTAAACTAACTATTTTGGTTTACTTCTTAATGGCATGCTGTTACCATTCTGACAGTTATGTTATTTACTGTTGTGTTACACATACTATGCATTAATATGTATTTGGATGAATGAAAATGATGTTCCATTCTGTTAATACTAACAATGATTTGGTTATTACTAACCTTAACATATTGCTATGCCTCATTGACCACAGCATGTCAAGGTTGCCTGTTCCTTCTGATCCCCTTACCTTGCCTCAACCGACCATGGCAGCTGGTCCAAGCACATCTGGGACTCAGACCGGTGCTGCCCCCTCTGCTGCCCCTGCACTACCTGCAGTGTCAGGTAGTACCACCTCACAGGATGGGGCCTGGCCCCCCTATGAGAGTGGTGATGGAGGGGAGTTGTCACCCAAGATGAGCTGCTGGCTTTGGTGAACAGGATAGTCTACCAAGGGATTGACTGCCACCTGTGTTGGATTGAGGACATGCTGGTCAACCTAGTGGGGCAGCCTTGCCCCAGTGCCCAGTCTCCAGCACTACCACCACTGGGTCAGTGAAGGAGCAGTGCCAGTGGTCCCATGGGTGGGGATATGAGTCATGTTGCTTCCATCTGGAGGCACATGAAACTTGGATACCACAACACCCTCCCTATCCAAGGTGTTCATCCCCCTCATGTGTCACATGCCACCCTTGTCTGCTGCCTTGTCTGTCTTATCTGTCTGCAAATGCATCCTCCTCTACCCAACTTCCTCCTCCACATGTACCTATGTCCCTTCCCCAACATTCCACTCTCACCTTAAAAAAACAAAAATGGGCTCCTGTCCCAAAAGAAAAATATCCCATACATAGCTCTCCATTTTGCACATGTCCACTGGAAACATGTAATTTGGTCCAACTGGCTTGACAATGCAATTATGTCATCCTCACCCCTCTCTCTGGGGTTGAGAGTTCAAAGTCATGTACAAATTCTGTCAAAGTGCACAGTTCTTGCTGTACAAGAAATATATTGCTATAGTTCTTTCCTGCATGCTTCCTGCATAGCCCTATCTGCCTTTCACTATATTTTCCCCCTGCATGCACCACATTTCACCACTTTCCTATCTCACTATTTTTCTTTTCTTTATATTTTTTAGCGTGTTGTTACGCAGTGTGCCACTTCATGCAGCCTCGCTGAACTCAGCTAAACAGAGCTATATTGACTATAAGTGTTTTTAAACGTGTAATACACACTTACAAAATAAACATCTGTCTCATATTTCAAACCTAAGATCATCACACCTACAGACCATTGCATTAACCTGCCACTCCACACAACTCTTACTTTAAAGAGGTGGTTTAAAGAAAACATAGTAATTGCCACTTACAGTCATTAAGCGTGTTTCTGCAGAGCTGCATGGTGGAGTGTGCCACACAAACATGATTAAAAAGTAGTGGAAAAAATGGGAGTGTACCTTATACTCTGGTGCAGTAATACACCACTAGAAAGCCAAAGACATAAGAATGGATGTGAATGACACCTGTGATAGCAGGTAAATGTGCCCTTCAGCAGCAACATGTAGAAAGACACCTGCTAAGGCATTAATGGCAAAATACATGTTCAACTGGGACGCTAGTGCACACATACATCCATATAAATCCATGCACATACTGATGGATGTAGAAAATGTATGCCACAGCCTGTATGTGTGCACATATATCTTGCAAATACACTGGCTGTAGCAGTGATTCAGTAGTTCAGTCTGTTAATCACCTTGCAAATGGTACATTTTGCCAAACACAGTCCTGGGTTCAACTCCAGTGGTGTGTAGAAGTGAATTTACACTATTGTGAAGGCACCAATTAATGACTGAGGCACGCACTCTTTATCTACACAATGCATTTCAAATGACATTTCTGCTTTTCACTGATGGAGATTACAGGCCTGCAAGTAGGAACACACCATATATACCTATAGTAAAACTATATGTGCATAAAGTGTCACGTAATGTATTAATATGCAGTCATACAGAATGTCAACCCAGGTACTGCAGAAAAAGGCCACTAATATCAGAGTGCACCGCACAGTCCTTCCAAAGTCACTGTGCAGATTATGATAGCTGCGCAGGTAACATACACACTGGAAGTCCCTGCTTGTAACAAGGCTTGCCCTCATACACACTGCAAATTACTACCAGACTGTAAACATGGCCTGACAGTTGCCCAAATGGTGCACACATTCTTATATTTATACCCCATATTAGCCAAGAAAACTCCAGACATGTTGCCTAGTACTCTGTTAGTGATACCATTGCCTAACATACTTACCTTCAACACATGCCTTATTTGGAGTGGAAAGAGTAGCCTCAATCTGGCTCTGCCTCTACAACAAGGCTGACACAGCTCCCACAGTTACTCCTACAGCTTGTTGTCCTCCAAAGTGTTCAAACTCTCTGCCTATGTCTATTACCTAAAATAGCAGCTGCAGCCTGTAACACACACATCTCTATGAAAAGGCTTCTGCTACAGACATACTCTCTGCGATGACGTAGTCTCCTCACCCCAGTAATGTCCAGCACAACATATGAGAAAGGGGCCATAATCTACATGAAGGCCTTATATATTGTACAGTGGTTGTGTGTCATTGGCTGATGATAGTGCAAAGCAGCTGTGTTAGCTGCAGTTAGCATTTTAGACCCACAGACTGATTTAGTGGCAATAACCTGCTGATGAGAAGCATGTTTAAAAGGCAAGCAGCTGGCTATGAGGAACCTGTCTGTATGAGACTTTCCTCACACAAAGCACACCATTGTGAAAACTTTACTATCACTACATATCAACAGAGGAGTACTGCACTCCATCAGGTATGTAACTGATTGTGTGTACAACAGGATACAGATGAGTGAATAGATATACGGGGAATAGGGAATACAGCATTAAGCCTGTCATAGACTTGTGATAATGACATGTCATTGATCTCTTGCCATTGTACACATACTCAGGATGTACTATACATCAAGGGTGCATTATTTGTTGTCATTGTGGCACACTGGTCTCATTGGACTGTCCCTTTATAGTGGTTGTAATAGCATGATGTATTATCAGAGGATTGCCCATAGGGGGCACACCACAGAGACCCAAGTGTTAGATGTATGAACATACAGCAGTATCTGTCATGGCACACATGGGAATACCTGACTATTCATACTATCTCAGTTGTATCCACACACTTAGTATGTTTGAACAATGTGGAGTATGACATGTGTGAGTAAGCAGTGGATAGTGCCAGCCATTTTGTCCTTGCTGTATCACTACATAGTGTACTTCTATGTATGTGATCCTCTAATGTGTTCCCCTTTTATTGTCTTTCAGGAATCATGTATCGTAGATGCCATGCACCCTTCTCTGATGTAGAAAATGAAATCATACTGCAAGGACTATGGCAACATCATCACACCCTACTGTCCAGGGGGAGGCAAAACAGGGAACAGTGGGCTGCATTTTGGGCAGACCTTGTCCATGATATGAATGGCATGGGTCATCAGGGCAGGACATATGAACAGGTTTGACACCGTGCAACAGACATTATCAATGCTGCATGACGAAAGGCAGCAGATGTAGCCAGGGATCATGCAGTCACCAGTGGAGGGCCTGCAGCAGAACAACCACTCATGGCCACTGAGGAATTCCTGGTGAACCTAGGCACACATGACAGTTCCCAGGCATCCATCACACCTTACATAGTGAAGGTAGGTGCCACAGTTTTCACAGCAGAGGAGTATGCAGGTAGGCTTATTGTGATCAGCATTGTAATACTGTAGCAGTCAGTGTGTCAGGCTGCACATACTTTTATGTGGTTGTCAGGTCTTAGTTCTTTGGTGGGCGGTTTTATCTCAGTTGTACTTTCATACTCAGAATGTGGCCAGTGCAACCAGTAACACAGTAGGTACTGTAAATGTGAGATATATGGATGTATTACCATGTACTGTTGCAACATGCATAGGTACTGACATTACCTCACCCTCAACTTTTCACAGGTCCGTCAGGTATTGGCCAAGGACATGGTTCTGCTCATGGCAAGCATGACACTGTTTTGTTAAGGAACATTTACATTCTATTAAAGTTAAGGGCCAGAATAATGCCCTATTTCAACATAATGTTGTGTGTAAACAGGGTAGAATGTTTTTTATTTTCCATTCTGGAACAGGTGCATAAGGATCTTAGAAGGGGTAATCACAGGAGTGTAGTTGAACAAATAGAAACACTTTGGCAGTGACAGTTAAGACAATATAAACCTTCTGGTTTAAATGAGGCATTTACTGTAAAATGCCTTTTAAAACACAAAAGGTTGAAAGGACATTAAATTAGGCAGTGAAACGTGTATATCAATATATTTGTTATGATAGGTGTACTGAGTTTTTATGTATTGCTTTATCAAGTATAGTGTCATATTCATAGTTTCATAGTTTCATAGTATAGTACTAGGCTATCTGCCCTGGGGCATTTGTAAGCCTAGCCATAGTGATGTGGCTTTTGCCACCCCATGAAATGGTACAAAAAATTTACAGAATAAATTTAGAATACTGTGCCTCTGTCTAGTAGTGACACAATGAAGGTCCCCTTATATAATAGAATTAGTTTACTGTGCCCCTGTCTAGCAGTGACACAGATGTGACCCCTGGGGTAAACTTACAATCTCCCATCCACTCATCAAGATTTCTCTTGAAGAGAGTCAGTGAGGGGCTCTGCCTAATACGAACTGGGATCTTGTTCCAAAGCATGGGAAGCCTCTGGGTTATGAATCTATCCCTCCAGCATGTCCTATTCATACTTGTGCTGAGGTTTAAGTCTTTAGCTCTCGTGGTCCTGATGGATTTGTTTTTTGAGGTGGAGCATGTCCATCAGATCCTGATTGGACATGGCCTTGTACGTCAGGCAGAGATCACCTCTGAGCAGGTGGTATGCTACTGAATAGAGCTGAAGTTTCTTTAGTCTGGCAGAATAAGACATATGTTGGAGACCCTTGATCCTCTTGGTGAGGTACTTTTGTGGTCTCTCCAGCTATTGCAAATGCCGGGTGAGGTACATACCAAATGGGGCATTGTACTCAATCATGGGTCTGATGAGGGAGGAGTATAGGGGTACAATGACATCCTTGGATCTGGATGTGAATCCCTTCATGATGAGGTGTGCAAGGTAGAATGTTTTTCTAACCACTTTGGCAACGTGGGTGTCAAATGAGAGGTCACTGTCGACTTGGGTCCCTAGGTCTCTGATTACTTTTTCCGTACTCAGTGGGTTGCTGTCTATGTGATAATTTGTGGATACTTTGTTTTTCCCAAAGGGGATGACTATACATTTTTTGGCATTTAGTTTAAGGCCGTGACTCCAGCACCAGTTGTCCGTTTCTGTGAGGCCTTTTTGTAGGCTGTATGTGTCCGCTGGTGTATCGACTATGGCACCTAGTTTGCAGTCATCTGCGAACTTTGTCAGCCACAGCCCTCCCATGTTTGCTTTAACATCTGAGAAATAAATGCCGAACAAGAGGAGTCCCAGGACAGATCCCTGTGGGACACCACTTGTGACTGGCTTTGAGTCTGACATTGCTCCAGTGATTTTAACTTTATGGGTTCTGTCCTTCAGCCAGTTTGTAACCCATCTAGTGACATAAGGGTTTACGTTTAAGCTGTTGAGCTTATCTATGATGCCTGAGTGGGGTATTGTGTTGAAGGCCTTAGCCAAGTCCAGGTAGGCTGTATGGACTGCTTTGCCCTCATCAATGGCTCTAGTGACTGTTTTGAAAAAGTCAACCTGGTACAAAAGGCAGGATCTGCGCTTTACAAAGCTGAACTGGGTGGGTTCAAGTGTCTGTAGGTCCCCTATGTCTCTGTTTGAGTTCCATAATGATTCTTTCCATAGCTTTGCAGACCAGGCTGGTTAAGCTTATGGGGCAGTAGTTCCCAGGGTCTGTAGAGGCACCCCCTTTGTGGAGTGGGACCACTGTTGCTGTACGCCAGTGTTCAGGTACATATCCCGAAGTAAGGCTAAGGTTAAATAGCATTTTTATGTGTGGGTTTAGCTCCTCTTGGAGTTCACGTAACATGCAACCCGGGATACCGTCAGGTCCCATTGATGCTGTGTTTTTAGATTTGTTTAGGGTGGTTCTCACTTGGACATCTGAGATGACAGGGAGATTACATTCAGCTGGGATAAGTATTTCTTCTTTTGGGGGTGAGGGAGGGGAGAAATTTGCACTGAACCTGTCGGCCAGAATGTTGGCAATATCTGTGGGTTCAGTGTATTTTTTGTTGTTGTGAACCAACTCTGAGCATATCTGAGGGTTTCCACCCAGGTTTCTAACATAGCTGAAGAAGACTTTGTGGTTATCTTTAGTGTCCTTAGCGATTTTTCTCTCAAAGTTGGCCTTGGATGTTTTTATGAGAGAACATAGTTTTCTGCTAATGTTGATCAGAGATGTCTTCCCTTCATGGGATTTTGCTCTGACGTGCAGTAGCTTCCTTCTTTTGTTATACATTTTGTTAATGGCTGAGGTCCACCAGACAGGATGCTTGCCTTTGGTGGAGAGGGACTTGGATTTATTTGGGATTGCATGATTCATGCATTCTTGGAGATGTCCATAGAAAGCATTTGTGAAGGATTCGGCATTGTGGGATGTGGTATCCACTGGCACAGTGGGCTTAAAGGATACCATCTCAGTCTTAAGAAGAGTGAAGTCTGCTTTTGAGAAGTTTTTCACTGTGGTCTTTGTGCTGGGGTGGAGGTGGGATATGTATATCCAGGGTGATTAGTTTGTGGTCAGATCTCACTAGTGAGGGGTATACTTCCGGTGTGGAGCATTTTGTCCCCATGTTTGTGATGATCAGGTCTAGTATATTATCTCCCCTAGTGGGTGAGGTGACTAGTTGTTTCAGTGCATTTGAATTTATGAATTCCAGGAACCTTTGGGCTAGGGTATTAGGGCTAGAATAATGTACCCAATCTATGTTTGGGTAGTTGAAGTCTCCCAATATGATGGTATTTTGTGATACATTCATATCCTCCAATGTCTTCAGGAAGGCTGAGTGGGGTTCTTGAGATTGGGAGGGTGGTCTGTAACATGCTACCAGTTGTATAGCAGTTTTGCCTATGGTTAGTTGCACCTGTATGGTCTCTGATGCTTCATGTGTTGCTACTAACCTGGAGGTGTGGGTGTCCTTGATGAATATGGACACTCCCCTCCTTTGTGGTTCGCCCGGTTTTGGGGCGAAAAGCATGATACGAGGTATAGCCTGGTAGCACTGGGGTGCTCTCAGGAGCCTTGAACCAGGTTTCAGTTACTGCACAGACGTCAATGTTCTCCATGCTGAGGAGTGCATCAAGTGCCTGCATCTTGAGATTTAGACTTCTGGCATTGAGCAGCATTACCCTTAGTTTTTTTCCATTTTTGTTTTCTAAGGAGGTGGGGTTGTCTTTTGAGCCTTGCCTAAAAAAGGCACTATGGGGGTGGCAAGAGCTTTAGCCAATATCCGGAAGCCCAGTGGTGACAGGTGTAAGCCATCCCTTGCGAAGCAGCGTGGCTTGTCCACCATGTCATCCCAGGCAGACAGACATTGGATCCCCTTAGAATGACACCAGTACTTGAGCCAATTATTAAAGCTGATCATCTTGTCTTTGTATTGTGGTATCATTCTTGGTGAGGGCAAGATGCTGCTCAGGGTCAGGGTCATACCAGCCTGGGCTACATAATCGGAGAGCTCCTCTATGTCTCTTTTCATGTAGTCCAGGGAGGTACGTCTCAGGTCATTCACACCAGCATGGACAATGACGGAGTCATATTTGTACTTGCTTTGGAGTTACTTGAGTGCGTATGTTATGTGGCAGATCCTAGCTCCCGATAGACAGCTCACAGTCACCCTCTCCCTGTTCAGCCTGGTCAGCAGGACATCAGTGTGTCTGACTATAGAGTTACCTATTACTAGTGTATCAGGCATGGTGTTTGGCCTTAAGGGCTGTGATTGGTTGACACACTGATTTATTGAAGTATGTGTTGCATGTGTTTTGTTTTGAGGTGGTGGATTTTTGGATGTCTGCTTTGGGAGCCTCTGTTGTTTTGGTAAGTTTTTTATTAGAGCCTCCGAGTATGTCTTTGTGTTTTTATGTGTTTGGTTTGCAGTTGTGGTAGGTCTATGTGGGACTGGGATTGTTGTGTGTGTGGTTACCATCTCCTCCTGTCTGGTCATGCCAGCCCTGAGTTGAGAGAGTTCAGCCTCCAGTTTGGCTATATAGTTGCATCTCTCACATGTATTTGTGTTTGTTGGGAGGAGGAGAGGGTTGTCTGTGTACATGAGACAATTGTAGCATTGTCTCAAAATACCCAGATTGACCAGCTGAACTGGAGAGGATGCCAGTAATCTACCACTCGACATGCTAGAACAGTATAAGGGAGTGCTGTACCTTTAAGGGAAGTGGATATTCACAGGGGTGGTAAGTAGATGTAGTGCTTTACTTAGTACGAGAGTGCTTACTTAGTAGAGAAGTACTGAGAACAAGTGCTAGGCTTATAATATAGTGAGTAGTCTGATTATACTAAGAGTAGAGATTCCTTAAGGGAAAATTTGAAGAGCAGACCTGGCGGAGCCAGAAGAAGTTTAACCTTGTTTAACCGGCACTACGCTATGCGCACAACCGCGCAAAGCCGTGCAAACACGGATTTTAAACAGTGAACTACAAAAGAGCTAGAAATGGTCCAAAACAACCAATTACTACAGCTTCTTGTGCTGAGGTCACTTCCTACAGGGACAGGTAGGCTGCTCAAGGCTCCCCACTCCCACTGGTGAGCAAAGAAACTTCCCTCTATCCAAGTAAGGTAATGGACAACACAGGAACTACACCACAGCCCAGAATACAGCAATGCCTGTAAACTGGTCTAAACTAGTCGAGGAGAGGTGGGAAACAAGGATTATTTTTTATTTATTCATTGTTTTTGATAGAAACACACAAAAAATGCAAAAACAGTGATAAATCAGTTACACAGGCTAGCACACTTTAGTGGGCAGCCTCAACAGTTAAATTAAACAAACAAACAAACAAACTTTTGATCAAATTTGACTAAAATGTAACTTTAAGTGCAGATTTTAAAATAATGCAGCAAAAAGTTAAAAACAGTTCAAGCTAGTTCAGGGTAAGCTACAGAAGCTATTCCAAGTGAAAAAAGCAAAGATACTTAAATCCAGAAAGTAGTCGCTTTTCTGAGTTCCCTGTAGCTAGGACCACTCTGCAGGACCACGAGGAGCTTGTCTGAGCAGTATAGCCAGAAAAAAACGCCCAGAGGTGGATTTTAAACAGTGAACTACAAAAGAACTAGAAATGGTCCAAAACAACCAATTACTACAGCTTCTTGTGCTGAGGTCACTTCCTACAGGGACAGGTAGGCTGCTCAAGGCTCCCCACTCCCACTGGTGAGCAAAGAAACTTCCTTCTATCCAAGTAAGGTAATGGACAACACAGGAACTACACCATAGCCCAGAATACAGCAATGCCTGTAAACTGGTCTAAACTAGTTGAGGAGAGGCGGGAAAACAAGGACTATTGTTTTGTTTTTTTGTTTTTTTGATAGAAACACACAGAAAATGCTTAATTAAAAGGTAAATTGTACTTGTCATGTTTTACATGGTTTACTTGAAGTGATTGTTATAAAGGTCTTGAGTTGAATGTGTATTTTATTCTGAGGAAGTCTCTTTTGGACAAAAGCGGAGAGGAAAAATTTGACCAGTAATCCAGTTGTTGGTCTTTGCTATTGTGATGCCCATGCACTGGCTCAGTAATCAAGGAGCCTCAATCCTCACCACTAGCACCAGTGAGGGGCATGCACATTGGGGTGATAACAAGTACACACACAGTAAAGTACAATTTCCCTTAAAGAGCACACAGAGATCACAGTCAGTCTGAGGCTGGTTTCTCCTTTTCTTTCCAGATCCCCAATAAAACTCCCCAGTGGCACAGCTATAAGGTACAAATCTCAGCCTAGTGGTCCAGCCAAAACCTCCAGCACCCTCTCTGTCCAGCCAGTGCTTTGTGTCCTTGCCCAAGTAGCTGACACACACACACACACACACTTTGAAATATGAGTTATAAACAAAAACACAGACACTCCTGGGGAAGGCTGGCACAGGTTCTCAATCTATGCCCCCTTTCTGCCCAGATTATAAGGTAGAAATCACTGCCATCAACCACTAATATCAACTACTAATAAGGCCCTTAACAAAGGGTGTCCAATTTCACTGTGCAATATTACTGTTATCCAAATAGTAAGTGTAACCCAGGGCTAAAGCTATTGGAGTGGCTTGGACAGTATCCCCAAATACATGCAATGTACTCTAAGAGCTTAAATTGCCTTTACCCAAAACAGCCACAGTAGAAAGGTTTAAAATATTTAATAATAAATAATAAAAACACAAGACAAATATTATTACTTCAACACAATGACATTACAGAGTTCAGAAATCACAGGAAGATGCTTTAAAATAATACTGTAGAATAGTCTGACATAAATATAGAAAACAGATGGACTAATCTGGCTATTTCTATCTATCTGTCAGAGAAATCACTGCTCTAAATAAATATCTTACAGAGCAAGCAAGTGCTGGTGAGTAGATGTTCTTCAGACAAAATCCAAAATGCCCTTTCTTTCTCTCTGGGAAAATCTTAAATTGATAACACAGTACTGCTGAGTCATTTCAGATTACATAATTCTTAACAGTTCTGATTTAGTTTTCCAGGCTAACAGAAACTCATAATTTACATTTCTTAGTAAGCTGCACATGGCCAGGAAGCCACAGCAATAAAAGACATTATACATGTAAAACCTTAGTAATTATCTCTTAAATCAAGAAAATACAAAGAATGCCCTGACCCAGACATCCTGTCTCCGAGCTTGAGATCAAAAAGTCATACAATGCTTTACTTATCAGCTTTCTTCCAGCAGAGTGCACTGTGGTTGCATTTTTGAAGCTCAGTACAACATATAGTTTAACCATAACATATAGTTCTCTTTATATTTGTAAACCAAGCCTGTGGATTATATTAATATTTACAAACGACATAGCATTATCTACAAAATTCTATCTAGCTAGGCTGGCAGCCTTCACAGTTATTATGAGTATTGGTGGATTTTTCATACACAATAGTGCAAGTATTCATGTACTGCTTTTTTCTTTCTCATTATGTGTCCAGGGGTTGGTGTCTGTCCCCTACATAACCTGATGTCGATGTCTCTTCAGACTCTGATGATGATGGTGTCCACACTGAGGAACAGGTGGGAGTGTTGGGGCTGAATCTGTCCCAGAGGTAGACATCCCTTTTCTCCCTCCATTGTCACTGCACACAGTCAGTATGCCCACACATACCAGTTCCCGTGGCCACAGATATTGGACAGTCAGAAGATGGGGACATTGAACAGGTAAATGTGGCAACTATGGCTCCAGTGAGTGTAAACACTGGCCATAGCCAGACAGTTGGTGCGGTCCCACACAGGCACATTGATAAGTGTGCTTGTAGGAAGCCTGCTGTCAGTCCACCACCTGTTGCAGGTGTCACATCACGGGTCAGTCAGTGCATGTTTTGGGCCATCATGGAGGCACAGGCACATTCTGAACTGAACACCAGAGGTATGCTTAGGGTTATGGGTGCAGCACAGTCTGACATCTGTAACTGTCGCCACCACATTGGGGACACCCTGGATTGGTTGACTGATGAAGTGGACAGAAGGTGGGCTCAGACAGTGTCTGTCTTGGACTGTACATTGTCTGTGCTGGAAGATGTGGTTGGAGTTGAGCATTGGACTTGTGGACTAGGTCAGCAACCTCACCTACTGAGACTCCATGTGGCCAACTCCATGTGGCCATGCACAATCACGATCCCATAATGGCAGTACATGTACATACTGTGCTAAAGAGGGGAATGTACTGTTCACATCACGACATGGCAGGCCATGGACCCATGATCCTAAGCATTCCCATGGGGAACATGGTCCCAGCAGACAGCAGTCACCATCAGGTACTAGCTCCAATTCTGACCTTGGTCATGGAGGTGTCAGTGCAACTGCTGGCAGAGCCAGTTTCTGTGTTTGAGGTCAGAGGCTGTAAACTGTCAACTCTACCATGTACGGTCCAAAGCTGTCCAATATACACACATGTAGGGCTAGCACTGAGCTTGACTCTGTACATGCACACACTTAGACACCACTGTCAAATGCAGGTCACCTACAGACACACATGGAACCTTTCCATGGTCCATCTTATCTGCTATCCTTCCTGACTCATACACATGCTGTCAACTTTTTGGGTCAGCCTAGGTCTCCTGCACCCCCACACAATACCCTGTGCAAGTGATGATACCTGTGCCACATCCCTATCATCCTTGCCATTGATGCAAGGAAATGAAGCTATGTGTCTGCACTGGGTGACTATATAAGTTAACATGTACTTGTGTAATGCAGTGTTGTTCTACCATGCCAGTTGTAGTGGTTACTGACAGATACTGTATGCTGGCATCTGTCATGAGTACACCACATACTTTTATGTACCTGATGTTGTAATGCTGTACAATTACATGATGACAGGTGTGTCATGGACCTGTTTTTGTTTCAGGAGTCTGTTGGGGTAACATATGGATACACAGCAGCAATAAAGCAGCACAGGATGGCATGTCAGCACAGCAGAAATATGTCTTCAGCAATGTACAGCACTATAAGTGCATAGATTCATAGGTTCATATGTGTATAACTGGCTAACAAGGACAATGTTGGCATTCAGCATGCACATGCATTCCTAATCTGTGAACAGGTCTGCTACCCTTGGTAAGTGTCACCAGGTTTTTGGGAACTCATGCATTTACAAGCTGTGGTGACAGAGATGACCCATCTACAAATACCATGTGTCCAGAACAGACAGTTGCCCGACACACATTATGATTGTCGTGTTCTGCATCCCATTTTGTAACCTGTACATGCTGTGTCACAGCAGATGTGTGTTTCACATGAATGGAGGGCCTGTTTCATGTACTGTCTGTGTTATATACCTGTCTCTCCAGCATGTACTATGTATACCACAGTGATGTTGTAGGCATGTAGAACAGGTAAGACATGTGATAGTCCTGTCATGGATACGCGGGGGGGGGGGGTACAGAGTGGAATCTGACATCTCCCCTTATGGAGCCAGACACATTCCCTCCAAAGCATGTAGGGGACAGACTACACATGTATGGTCATGACATGGACTCCATAGGAGATGTTATCTACGCTGTGTATTGGTGTACCATGGCACCTGTGTGGCTGCTACTGTTGTACGATATGCCTGTGTAGTGACATAGCAAGGGTGCCATTGCATACAATGATAGCCGTGATGACTGCTGCATTCAGTCTAGCAGTGGCAGTCTGGGATTTACATCCCAAACCTGTTGGTGACGGGTGTACAACAGTGAATGGATCCCCACATCTTACCGACCAGGGGAGTCAAAGGCTACATCACTCTCTGTGTCCATAACTCCATGTGTAATGGCTCAACCATGTACGGTGTGTGGACACTATAATATTTTGCAGGGGTGGATGATGTCCCATAGGATATTATTGTGCAGTCATTGGCAGTTAGTCTTTGTCAGTGGCTCAAAGTACAATTGACTGTGTCTTTGGTCATCCTGGATAACTATTGGTTCTGTGTGGAAGTCTGTGACAGCTTCCAATATGCAGTCACCTGCTAATGTACTCAGTCAGAGGTCACTGACGGTGGCTGTGACTGCAAAGAGGGAATAGGTAGATGTGGTATGCCATTAATGCAGGATGGGGAACCCCACTGGTGACTGGCATCATTGCAGTGCAGGTCACTCACTGCCATCTTCCCAGAGTATGACTGTCAGAGACTTGCCTATCCACCACCTGACATAACACTCTGTACATGACATACACAGTTTCTAGAAAGGCCTGCTGGCCTAATATTGTCATACACCTTGTCAGGCCATGGTTGGTGGAGTGATACATATGTCTGACATTCAATGCATAGTGTGACAGCCAATGGGCTCCACCAGCTACAGTCTTTAGGTATGATCTACCTTGAGCAAAAGTAACAGTGTTTGGTCCAGTGTCACTAGGTGTATGACAGTGTCAGTGCTCATATCCATGCTAACTCCTATCATGGCATTTCAGATAACATGACTCAGAGATTGAGGGACACCCCTTGGCATTACCTGCTAGCTGCCCTCTGTGCAAGTAAGTGTTACAGTTACTTCCAGTATGTTGCAGAATGAGAGTCATGAAAGGTGTCTGTACAGAGTGCAGACAAACATATTAGGGGAAGTGTAATATGTACACACTGTGTTGCTTAGTCATGCTGCATCCCACTTGCCCAAAGGATGGTCCAGGTCCTTACCTACAATACCCTGCAGCAGTGCCATGACATCCCCACACAGGGAACCAACATAGTGCATCATGTGTTTATCAATATGGGTGACCAGTACAGCCCCCCCAATATGAGGTCCTCCCTGGTGGGATCTGGCCACAGATCAGTCTCCTTAAGTTCTAGCATGTACCCCCTGCAGACAATACAGACATATATCTCAAGACAGCCATTTATTACCTCCTGTGGGATGACATAGTGTGACTGCATCTCCCCCTTCAGATGGGACAGGCACATATACAGGGCTCTACAATAATGCATTATGTCAGCAGCATTACAATGGCTTGAACTCAGCTGTACATGATAGGAGATACATAGTCTCATCATGGCTCAGCAAACCTGACTGGTAGACACCTGCCATTAGCAGGCTGTACAACAACAGGTGGACACTGCTGTGTGGCAGTTGTGATGAGGGTACCCCCCCCCAACATGGAGGCAGTACCTACTCAGCTAAATGGAACACATAGTGTTGTCGTAATGTTGAGTAGGCATGGTAAGTGGCAAAAGTAGCCACCCAGGCAAAGCAGAACCACAATGCACAATGTAGATACATGTGCAACCTCAAAGAACAGGCCCAGATTGTCGGTGACCTCACACATCATGATTGCACATATGATGGGTCTGGACTCATACCTAACCTGTACACCCACACTGTCTGTGTCAACTACACTCCCTTCTCACCACCACATGTGACACATGACATTCCTACAACCTGTCCCATAACTTCCATATTTACAGAGCAGTTCATAACTGGCATCTCATTGGAAGATGCACAGCATCTATTGCACATGCTAACATTCCAGGCTGCATCCCACATGTGATCCGACAAAGATGACTATTACCATTGGGGCACTCCTGCAATCAAGCCAACACTACTGGCTGCACACCAGCTGAGTGGACAACTGCAACTATTATAACCTTGCACAGAGGTGGTGGATCCACTGACTGACATAACTATATACCTCTTTGTCTGTGTATCCATATCTGTGTGGTTGTAGGGGCGATAATCATGGAGCTGATCAGCACACATATATGTGTTCTACACACAGTTGACTGTACACAGTTTGGATATGTGACAGGGAGAGCATGACTGTTACACATGGTGGACATTTCTGAGAGAACATCAGGGCATACAACCCCATAGCCTCAGCCAAGCCATCTGACTATATCCTCCACTCAGGCAACATGTAAAAAGCACCCACTTAGGCATCCATGATGCTGTCATTCTATGGGTCACTAAGTGGCCCATTGCTGGCACACATACGCAACATAGGGACATCTGCCTCCAATAGCTGATCAGTCAGCAGCAGTGCTCAGCAGGGCACAGTCCTGGGCCCTCCACTGCATGGAATTCATTCAACCACAATACATGTGACTACTGACTAACTGTGGCTAACAATGTTGGCTGATGCCTGAAAATTGTAAGCACTCATAGAGTCTCTGTGGTATGTCACTATCATGCAAGAAGGTATTGAGAACACATGCCTGTTGACATAGTAATGGCCATAAACTCCATGCAAACAGATATGTACTATCATTTCCATCAGTTAGACCTATGTACCCGGTAAGTAGCACATCAGTTGCAACATGTGATGTACATACTCAGGGGAGAACGAACTGGGCGCACAGACCATGACACACAGGTTTACACCTAATGTGCCTCAGATCACCCTGTCTCTACAGTGGTGCAGCAGGAATCATATGGTGTAGTTGAGGCCTCAGTCACTTGTAAGTGACATGCTCATAACTTCCAAATATTCTTCCCTCAGCATACCAATATATGAGTGCAATGACCATTTGTTGATGTACCTTTCCAAACAGTACTGGCAATTGCACACAACAGTATAGTCCCTCACAAGGTCACTTCACTTCTCCAGTATGTGTTCAATGGGGATAGTCTGCAATGAGTGTCATTGTCACCTGTGTCATTGTCATATAGACTACGCAGGAGTGATCTGTGCCTTGTATACAGGGCAATGTGTGACCCTGATTTATTGCATATGCTGCCTATCTGTAGGAGGCAAAGTAGATGGATAACCCACTGTAAGGACATTAACCTTGTATGTGACATTGGTACTACATGCTTGTGGGAGATATTTGTCTATCAGACTTAAACACACCCTTGAAACAGAATCCTGCTTAATGGCACACAGTGCACATCAGAGCACCTCACCACATACCATCTGTATGATTGGCTGGGTGACCATTATCTCAACACAGGGCATCTGCCTGTGTCCCTCTTGGAATGGGGCAATATATACTGATCCTGTAACTACAGGTATAAAGATGTCTGTGATTGTGAGAGCTGTATGGCCATTATGCCAGCGAAGTTCAAACATCCTATGGTTCCATGACATGATGTAAAATGCTCTAACAGGCTCACACACAACCATGTCTACATTGAGGCTGGCACCAGTTCCAATCACTGCCCACAGGACATGCCAAGGCACACACATAGTGCAAGTTGGCTGTATGTAGATGAGAACACCTACCTATGTAATGGTACGTACTACAGATCAGAGTACATGATGCACACAACGCACCTCATGTGTGCTAGTACTATCAGTTCAGGACATATTATGCTTGATGATATCAGCAGGCCTTGTTGTGGTCAGTCCTCTGTGGGGCCACATCACACACTACAAATATAATACTGCAAAACCCTTCTTATTTCTATGTTACCAAGATGATCAGATTTATGCCATTGGGACACACACCCGCACCAAGTATCCTGGAGTGAGGGTTGCCAAAAAATGCATAACCATGGCAGGTGGATAGCCCATGAAGTCATGGCAGCTGTTTTGTAGAGCTACACACACACACACACACACACACACACACACACACACACACACACACACACACACACACACACACACACAGTGGCCTAATGGTTAAGGTGTTTGCCTTACAAACACAAGGTGCAGGGTTTGAGTCTCACAAGGGATAATTGGCTAGGCTTAAAATGGCTCACAAGGGCAGTTAGCTTAGTACTAACCTATGAACCTATGACACACACACACACACACACACACACACACACACACACACACACGCACGCACACATACGCACGCGCACCAAGTAGCCTGGAGTGAGATTAGAAACCCTACTACTCTAGTCTCACACACTATAGATCACAGGACTTGTTACACGTATCATGGCTTAAGTCTTACTACTACACTCTCAGCTGGTAGTCTTAAGCTGGATGATATCGGCCTTGTAGGAGAGGGCAGTGTGGTAGCCAGCGGCATGGTACAGGGCCAAAAGTGCATAACCATTGCAGGTGGATAGCCCATGAGAGCATGGTATTTGTTTTGCAGGGGTATACACACTCATGCACACCAAGTAGCCTTGCGTGAGATTAGAACCCCTACCTCTCTAGTCTTACACACTATATATCAAAGTATCTGTCACACATGCCACAGCTTATGTCTTGCTACTATAATGTCAGCTGGTAGTCTTAAGGTGGATGACATAATCAGGTGTTGTAGAAGAGGGCAGAGTGGAAGCCAGCAGCAAGTGACAGGGCCAAAAGTGCATAACCATTGCAGGTGGATAGCCCATGAGGTCATGGCAGTTATTTTGTAGGGGCATACACACACACACACACACACACACACACACACACACACACACACACACACACACATATGCATACCAAGTAGCATGGAGTGAGATTAGAACCACTACCTATCTAGTCTTACACACTATAGAGCGCAGTACTTATTGCATGCACCACAGGTTGAGTCTGCTAATCATGTGACTGCAGGCACAGTACTTGTGTATTGCACAAACTAGGCTTGTGTCTAACAGCATGTATGGTATGCAGAGTGATATTGCTTCGTACTGTTATCTGCATATAGTATCCTATCAGTGGGATAACTGTTATTATCCTAGGTATGTGTGTACATTTACCAGTGCGGCCATATGTGGCTGCTTGCAGTTAGATACGCAAACCTGTTAGCAGGAACAATGTGCCCTGTCCAGTGACAACATTATACATTACACCACCTGCTCACTTGCGTCTCTCTATGTGGTGACATCCAGCAGGCACAGAGGTTTGTAGGTAATTGGATTATGTACTGTTGTGCCCTTAGTTAGGATCCTTTGAGCAACAGTACGGACGTGTGATAGTACAGATTTACTCACCATTATTAGGGTATGTGGGTCAATACAGACATCCACACACATATTTATGCATATATTAATGTAGGTGTGTGTGTGTATAATATGTATATGTGTTATGTAGATATTTGGGGAGAGTCTATGTATCAATGTGATATATGCAGCTAAATATATCGGTATATATCTAGTTGACACTACATAACGATAGATATACTATGCATGTGTGAGAAAGATAGTGACAGATGGATATGTATACGTATATGTCTGCATGTATAGACATATCTATAAATAACAAGTCAGTCTGATGATGGGGTAACAGCATTGCTCTCATTTTATCTAAGTGTTTGGGCATGCCCAGAGTGACTGTCAGTACTTATAAAGTGATTCCAGGCCACACCTACCTGTACTCCAGCCCTGGATTTTCTGTGTTACAGACTATACCTCTTAACAGTCCAGAGTTTTGCAGAAGGTCCAGAGTTTTGGCTCATAGTTTTGGTGTGTTCCTCATAAAATGTGTGGTTTTCTGGCAAATCACTTAGATGAACTTTGGAGTGAAGTCACTAAATAGTGACATAAATTTGAGTGTCTGACTAAATCCTTCAGAAAACTGTCTGTTGAAACAAACCCTGTTATTTTAGCAACTGTTTACATTTATGAGCGCAATATTTCACATATGCCCCTATTTGTGGGCCTTTGTTGCCCCATTTTGTTGGGATTTGAACAGTTTTCTTGCACTAAGAGGTTGAGGGGTATTTTACAGACACTGACATCTGTCCCTGTTTCTGCAGTACTGCACATCACTCAAAATGTCTACGGCATTCCCCAGCTGTCTGCTGTACTTTATATGTGACTGAGGATCATAATGTTACACCACACCCAGACTGACAGTCTGTGAAAACACCAACATGGTAATACCACACATGCAAAAGATGTGCCTACTTCCAAATTAGAAGCATCAACACCATCACCCATGCTAACTTCCCTAGTCCACTGAGCTACAGAGGCTGCCAGACACAGTGGTGTCATTCATCACACAATTGACAACATAAATATGTACATTGCTATTCCAGCTCTACGTGTGACATACAATGTGTGATCAAGTTCTATGTTACAGCCCTGAGATTGCCTGGTCTGCTGATATACCATTGCTGACTTACTGTTAAAGCAGTTATATGGGAACACTGCTGTGCTGGGGGTGGGGGAACAACAGCACATGATCTGCTGGGATAGGCAGTAGTCCAAATATCATGTGACCCCACTGTTTAACATCTCCCTTGACTGATGTAGTGCATATTCCAACCATGAGGCCTAGCAATTATTAGAGAACACATACTATTAGACTGGGTACCTGTAGTCCCATGTGGATGTTACTTATTTCCACACATCCCACTCTCTCTCTCTCTCTATATATATATATATATATATATGTGTGTGTGTGTGTATACACACACATATATACTGTGTAGCATGGCGCATACTGTGAACATATGAGCACATGTGTACATGTAGCTGGAGAGTACTGCAGGGCTATACCAGATATATCAAGGCACTGAAACTGTGACTTCAGAAGCCCAAACACATACTCTATAATGTTCCAAGTTTGTGTATGTGCCTCATTATGGCATTCTTCAGTGGGTGTGTGTGCATTTCTGATGAGTGTCATCATCCATGATTCCACTGTATAGCCAGCATCCCCCAATAAAGGGTCATGTGGGATGTCACCCCAGCAAACATCTGGTACAGCTGTGATGTGTGCCAGATATGGGAGTCATGATAACTTCCAAGGCTGCCAGCACACACATTCCCCTGGACATTGCACATGACCTGGCAGTTGATGGATTGGTTGACATAGATTCTTCCCTCCTCACAGGGTGGTGACTTGATGTGTACATGAGTGAAATCTATGGCACCCAGTACCTCAGGGTAGTGTGCTACACAGTAGAAGTGTTGCATATTGCTGACCCTCGCGTCATGAGTGAGGGAAAAATAAATATGCTCACTGGTATGTGATAGTATGGCATCCAGGAATTGGTGGAGTACCCTGGAAGCAGATGATGCCTGTGAGACCCTCTTTGGAAAGTACCTGTAGCTAGTATCCTAAGGGTTACACATACCTTTGTCTCCACTGGGATGGGTTCCCCTCTGTTGGCTCTGGGTCTGAGTTGAGGGTGGCAGAGGACAGTGAGTTCTTGTATGTCCCTGCCCACCCTGTAGTGCTCTACAATCCCCAGCTCATGTAGCTCCTGGAAGGTTACCCTGGGCCTGAACACTCTTCTCCTTCTCTGTCTAGGCCTATTGTCAGTAACAGCAGCAGCACTGACTTCAGCATCTAGCACATACAGATGTAGCAGGCCTGCAGCAGCCACTAGTATTCTCTCAGTTAAATTGCCAAGTGTGTACTCCAATGGTGCAGAATATGGGGGGAAAAATCAGATTGCAGGGTGAATGCATACTTTATAGTGCTCTGCTGTAGGTGCTGACTGTGTGATTGGCTACCTATGATGCATTGCACATGCCTTGTATATCATTAACATCATTTAATGGCCCTAGTTTAAGTTAAACAGAGGTCAAAACTAATTGATATGTTACTGGGTTTTAGACACAATCAGCACTGAGGTGTGCCATGCAGATTTGCATCCCACAGGTAAACAAAGCTTAGTAGTCAGACTTCCACACGAAACATGGTGGCATGCTGCGCAAACACGCTGAAACTCATTCTCCTGAAGTAAACAAAAGTTAGAAGTGAGTGCACACACCCCCTTCCCCCTATAAGGATACACTCAGTACTGCGGTGTGCACACAAACAGGCTTAGGGGTCATTGATCACACCCTCCCCTGATGTTATCTAGATCCTCTGTAAACAACATGGTTCTCTGCCTACACAAAGGGATATGCAGACACGATTACCCCTTTGTACTATTCAGTAACTCCACCTCATTTCCATAGGGATCCTTGCTCACGGCCTTGAAACTATATGTTTCAAAGCCCTGCCACTTTAGCAACAGCACCAATACACCATTGCAGATACTCCATGCAGGGTCTTGTAATACATTTCTGTCACATAATATTAATTTTGTTTTTTCCATTTTTTTTTACATGTTTGCATACTGCAGCACACCACACAAACATGCTGAGATTATTAAAAAAATAAATTTAATTTAACTTATTCCCTTTAATTTGCCAGACACACAGAGGATAATTTGACTCATATCTGTTCATGGTATGCCATTTCTGTCTATCTAACTACATTTTTACAACCCCTTTCGCCTGTCTGTATTCCTGTACATGGAATTTTTCCATGTACACTATGGACACTGACATGGGGTCTGCAGAGCTTCCTATTGCTTGCTGGATCACTCTACCTGCCTCATTTGCATGGGATTCACCTGCTTATGAGGGGATTTGCATGCCATGGAAGTTTCCGTGTTGGTGCACTCATGCATGCCACTCAGCAGCAACTACTGAATCTAAAACCTGCTTACTTTTGTGCATGCTGTGTGGTACAATGCCTACATGGTACAAAAGATCATGTAGACTTTAATAAATTCCCCCGTGAATCTTTGAGGCTAGAATGCAGTTTCACCCTTAGCATTACTTCTTTCCTGTCCATCTTAAGTGTCTGTTAATCTTACCTTCATCATTTTTTTATCTTTACTGTTGGCTGCATGCTGTCCTCTCCCTTGCTTATTTCTCCTCATTCTATTGTATTATAATGTCACCTTATCTGTTCTGCTTCACTTTATTTGTACCTGCTTACTTCTCTTTTTCACCATGTCATGTTTTATTCCATTCTGCTTGAGGGAATGTTGTGATGACTCTAGGCCCCCTCAGGCCACAGCGTAGGGAATGTCACTTAGTATGCATTTTCCACCTTTCATCACCATCTCTGTATAATTGTCTTGGACAGGCCCTTGCCTGGCTATCAGGTTTCCAGCTCTATAAGTCTCTGGATATCAGGCTCTGACCTGTGTAACTTCAGTGGATCAGTACTCCCCTTCCCTTTGTAATACTCTACTGTAAGAGGCGGATGTCACTTGTTTGCAGTTTACAGCTCTACTATATCATAATATCACTCCCCTTCCCTTTGTAATACTCTACTGTAAGAGGCGGGTGTCACTTGTTTGCAGTTTACAGCTCTACTATATCATAATATCACTCCCCTTCCCTTTGTAATACTCTACTGTAAGAGGCGGGTGTCACTTGTTTGCAGTTTACAGCTCTACTATATCATAATATCACTCCCCTTCCTTTGTAATACTCTACTGTAAGAGGCGGGTGTCACTTGTTTGCAGTTTACAGCTCTACTATATCATAATATCACTCCCCTTCCCTTTGTAATACTCTACTGTAAGAGGCGGATGTCACTTGTTTGCAGTTTACAGCTCTACTATATCATAATATCACTCCCCTTCCCTTTGTAATACTCTACTGTAAGAGGCGGATGTCACTTGTTTGCAGTTTACAGCTCTACTATATCATAATATCACTCCCCTTCCCTTTGTAATACTCTACTGTAAGAGGCGGATGTCACTTGTTTGCAGTTTACAGCTCTACTATATCATAATATCACTCCCCTTCCCTTTGTAATACTCTACTGTAAGAGGCGGATGTCACTTGTTTGCAGTTTACAGCTCTACTATATCATAATATCAACATACAAAAACTACGACGTATGCTGATACCTTGTAATTTATTGTACATATGTTAACTAGTACCATGTCTTAAGGCACTTATATTGGTTTGATTGTTTATCTGTGTTTGTGCAATTTTTGATCATAGGAATTAGAATGTGAGTATTGTGTCTGTCCTTCACGACGTTATGACCAAACTGCAGTGTTGTTCTATTCTTTTAATCTTAAATCCATTTAGTTTTGGTATTGCTTTCTTACTGCCTTATAGCTTATACCTCCATTCCAGTTTGTTATGAACCTGTCTGTTTATACTAATCTGGATAAAGTACTGTAATTATATATAAATCTATGTATGGGATATAATTTTATTATGGAGGTTTTCTGTTCAGGCCGCCACACAAAATCAGCACTGACAATTTGACTAGACCCAGTTAAACAGATAAAATAAAATAGGAAAAATAAACAAGCAAATAAGTGAATGAGTTAATGAAAGAATGAAAAATAGAACTGAAGAAGTACAAATGGGATTAAACATTCATTAAACCTCGGTGTTTCCCATTAAGCAAAAGAGAAAAAAGTGAACGTAAATTTCGAACCCTGACATTAAATAAATAGATGTAAATATTTCAAGCAATTTCACTCTGGTGAACCTTCATCTTAGCATTTAAAGTCCTAAAGAAAGAGTTTGTTGTTCATTAAGTTTTACTGCATTATAAAACAACGATATAGACATCAGCAGTACAAATGGGAAGCAGATGATATTTTAGAACAGCAATGAATGCTATAATGAACTGCACACACACCAACATGAACACACATGCATGCAAACGTGCTCACATCCCACATTTCTGTGATTTAGTTGTGAATAAACACTGGCAATTCTGTATTCTAACTTTCTGATTGAGAATTTTTGCATTAAGTTGTATAATCAGCAGTAATGTATCTTTGTTGTAGCTTTTTAACTCATTGAACTAGAGTGAGTCCATGTTAATTGTTGCTGTATTTTAGAAGCTGCTGTTTTCTATCTATTGTGCATTTCTGACATTACTGTTTTTCTTTCGTCATTAAAACATCTTTATTTAGACAGTATGACAAAGTCTTATTTGAGTGGAACCCAGGTAGATTTTCATACTTGAAGGTATACTTTAGGTGTGATACAAAATGCTTACTATTTCTGTTGTAGTGCATATATCTTATTACAAGACCTTATTATTGCCAGGAGCTGCATAGTTATTTTGAAACCAAAACTTTAATGGGCATAGCTTGGGTGTGTACTTTTTCACTGCAATTTACTTTATATATATCCCCTCCTGAACACACAAGTTTAAATATACTGTCTTCTTAGCTCACTGAAGCACTGGAAAATGAAAGTTGTTGTTATTTTCATCTTACATTAAGAAGTCTCAGTTGAATATCGTAATTTATCTTTGTACATTACTTTCAGTCATTGTTATCCAGATAAGTGAACTGATAAAACCCTTTTCATCCAAGAAGCACTAGGGTAATACAATGTATTTTATATATATATATATACATATATATATATATATATATATATATATATATATATATATATATATATATATATATATATATATATATATATAATACATTTTTATGTGCACATGCTTTTGCACACACACACACACACACACACACACACACACACACACACACACACACACACACACACACACACACACACACACACAGGATAAACTAGAGGAGCACCTTGACAACACCCACACAAACATCCATACTCCACACAGACAGTGATGAGAGGTCAGAACAAATTCCATGGTGCTGAACTTGTGAATCAGAAACCTTATTTAGTTAGTATCTGATAACTAAATAAGCCCCTTGCAACATAAACACCAGTTTCCAGGGGTGACCTTGAAACATTGTTGCATTTGCATAGCCTGCTTACAGTTATCTGTAAGAAGAAACTGCGATAATCAAAACCCATTTAGAGGATTTAAATAGTTCAAATTTTGGTATGCTTACCCCAGTGATATGTTGCTGAAAAATGCAATAAGCCTACTATGACTCATTGAGTTACAATTTGGGAAGGAGCTAATTTGCTGAGCACAGCTGTTTGGAAAATCAGCTTGATAAATACCTTGCTTGTATGGATTTTTTGCTGGGTAGCAAGCCATATAAATATATATATATATATATATATATATATATATATATATATATATATATATATATATATATATATCTATATATGGAAACACTACTAAATCTCGAACTTTTGAAATCTCGAATTTCAAAAGCTCGAGACCATGTAGCAGAAACCGTACATTACCGAAAGACCAGAAGCGCGAAATTCAAAATCCCGATGGTAAGGGATTTTGAGTTAGCGCTTCCGGTGTTGCGGTTCAGGTAAGTATGTGTGTGTAAGTGTGTTTGTGAGGGGCTTTAGTGTGTGTGTGTGTGTGTGTGTGTGTGTGTGTGTGTGTGAGGGGCTATAATGTGTGGGTGTGAGTTTGCCTTGTGTGCATGTCTGTGCGATCTCGGAGTTGGAATATTAAAGTCGGGGGGTGCAGGGGGGCAAAGCCCTCCTGCTTATCTTTAGTGTAGGGTGGTTTGTTTGGTTATGGGGGGAGACTGTGTATATGTTTGTGTGTGCGCTGTATGTATGTAGTACTTTCGCAATTTTGAATTTCGTGTTTTTAACATGTCGGTAATGTGGGCTTTAGGGATTATAGTCTCAGTATTGTGGGCTTCGGGAATGTGTACTTTCAGTATTAAGTAGTGATTCCATATATATATATATATATATATATATATATATATATATATATATATATATATATATACACACACAAAACTACACTGCTGCATGAACACGATGAAAGGCAGAGATCTGAAAATAAAAATATTTACCAGGGTGTGAGACTCAGAGGGTTTTTGTAACTGTACTCCAACTTTAAGAATGTAGCCCCACCACTCCAAGTGTAACACCACCCCACACGCACTTCATCCTCAGCAGTGCTTGATTCTGGACAACATACTTTTACAAAACTGTAAAACCAGACATAATGAAAAATAACAAAATATGTAAATAACTGGTCATCTCTTACTTCTTTAAGGGTCAGTACCAGGGGGCAGTCCTTCCCAACATCCCTGAGGCATAGGAGATGGTTCCACGGTCTTCACTGGTGAAATGGCACCATCTCAATTTAGTTGGTGAGCACCCGCAACTCTCCCTTCTCCTCTGGAAAAAGTGAGTAAGCCATGATCTTCACTCATGTCTTCCTAGATCCTCTAGTGTTAGTGCTAGTAATTGATCTCTGGTCATAGCCAGGGCTTCCTCACTCTGTAAGACAGAGCAAGACTTGTTTTGTTTTGCTGATCTTCTGGAATTGATCATGTTTTGTTTTATATTCATCCAAAATGAACCATTTTAAGCGCTTTCATCATATTAAAAGACTTCATCAGAACAACTGCTCAGAATTACAATCCACATTTAAATAGTCTCCCAAAAACCACTGCACATCAATTAATGCACTAATTAATCAATGTTTAAACATTTAAAGCACCACATACCAAAAATTTGTTTATATCACATAAAATTCTCCTAATATTCATGCACTTTTCATATTATATCACATATGTTTTCACATACTTCATATTTATACAAAAATATCTAAACAAAACTATACATAAAATAATTAAACTTAAAAGTGTGTATATATATATTGTGTATTTATTTTGTGTATTGCTCAATGTAAATGAATTCAACCTACATTAAATAAAAATTATATTCACTATCTGGTTTGATTGGCTCTTTTCTTTAAAACTGAAAATATAGATATATGATCATTTAATCCAGGATGGAAATTTGCAGCCAACCTAAGCTGCTACATTAAATCCTTTTTATATAAGTTTTTCCAATCTCCCCTCTCACATCCAGGTTCACTATATCCACAATTGCAAATTTTAAACCAGTATGTTCATTGCAAACCTGACTATGCCTGTAGAGGGCATTGGTTTCCTTCTGATGTTTAATTTCATATAAATGCTGATATATTCTACATTTCAGGGCTCTCTCTGTTTTCCCAATATAAAATCCATCACAGGTGTTACATAATGCAATATAAACTATCTTGTTGGTATAACAGTTCCCTTTCCTTAAATATATAACACTACCAATTCTATTTTTAAGGTTACCGAAGGTACCTGAAGGATGTACCCACAATAAGAACAAAGCCCACAGAGTTTAGTGTTACCTCTATCATGTGTCCCATCTACTCTAATTTTCTCCAAATTTAATTTAATGTTACTGCCAACCTTCATAGAAAAAATGGGTTTTTCCCCCACCTTATTATATACCACATTGTTTGCCTTAAATATGCACCAATTTTTATATAAAATCTGCACGTAAAAATCTACTGTCAATCATTAGCGGACCGGAGTTCCACTGTGGAGGCCCCTAACCGGGAAAAGCTGAAAGACACAACAACAACAACAACACATGTACACATATCCACTAGAAAGTGTGAAGACTGTCTACATATTAAGCACATTTTGCTACAATGGAAAGATAGTGCAATCACAAAATCTTTTATCTTACTGGACTTGCACCAGAAGAATAAAGCCCTGACTACAGCCCAGGAGACCTGAGCATGATTAGTGCCTTAGACAGCTAATGGTGCAGGCAAGGAGGATGGGCCTGTCTATCCTAGGTGGCATCATCATGCTGGCTAGAGATCTTGCCAAGCTGTGGTGGATGCCTGAGCATACTAAAACATAGTGCCAAGTTGTGTATTTGGAAGGCTAGAAGGCAGGCTGTTCTAATGGCCTGAAGCAGATACATCATCAAGCTACTCCTCATTTCATGCACAGCTGTGCAGCAATTGTCGGCACACTGTAAGGGACAACAGAGCTAGAGACTTCTGACCAACCACCACTTACATGATTGTTCCTAGTGCTGTGTCCCATATCCCCTTGGCAATGCTCCGGATAGGAGAAGGCCTCACATGCCCTCTGTGTCCTTGCAGAAGGATAGAGGACCTTAATTCTGAGACAGATAAATACAATGACTCCTCATTTTTCTTTGTCTCCTCCCTCATGACTTCTAATTTGGTGAAGTCCACAGGTTGGCAAGATCTTTCATGGACTTGTCTGTTGCCCCTACTTCCGCCAAGAAATATCTCAATGATTATCTTGGGAAGACAGATGAGGAGGAATCTTGAGACATAGTTCTCATGCAATGAGTGCTCTAGGATGTCATCTTTTAGCTTTGAAGCATCCAGATACCATTTCCACTTTTCTAAAGAAGGCAGATTTCCTCTATGCTCCAGCAGAATGGAATACAATTCTGTCTAAGCATTGTAGATGCAGTTTCTATGTGACATCATCAAGGGTTCCCAGTGATCACCACACATGCCTACCTTATTGCTCAATAAGGAGATTAAAGCACTCATCATTAGATTGTTGAACTATTTGTCTCACCCGCATATTTTCCGGTGTTCCACAATGGATCAGGCAATGGAAAAACTTTCAGACATTTCTGATTCTAGAGTCAAGGAAGAACAAGTTAAGACTCTTGCTGCAATTTCTGCAGTGAGACTGCATGTGTCCAATTACAGTTCTACTGTGCTACTGACATGGTTAGGGAAGCAGACTGTGATAGGGTATGTGCCTACATTTATTTATTTATTTATTGGCATTTACCTGGAAAGTCAGAATGAGCACTGTTTTTTTTTCAGAGGAGGCCCAGGAAAAAAAAGCGCCATTATACAGACATCATGGGCATCATCTGCATTGTAATATGCATATATTTGTACATCTGTAAAGAGCCCTTGGGAGGTCCCCAAATACATAGGATAAAATGCCAGAGGATCTTGTTGAGCTCAGGCATTGCATACTGGATGCTCTCTTCCTTGGGAGATGCCTCTTAGTTCAGGACTTCTGGAACTTGGTAGGGAACCTACAGAAGAGAAAATAGTCATTGACCACTTTTTAGGGTCTTTATAATCCTGTAGTCCTTTCAGTTTCTTCCATGACACTTTCCCAGGAAAAAGAAGAAGAAGGAGAGGAAGAATCCCTGCAGAGAATAAGAATGAGACGGGTTCAAATCATCCGGCTGCTCTGCTTCACTCAGCTAAATCATGCACAAGTATGGCTTTAAGGGGACAGCAGTATCAGTCCTGACTGCTATCCAGGACTATATTTATGTCTGTGTGTGTTGGGGAGGGGCATTGGTTTTCTAACTTCACCCCAACCTGAAGAGCCATCACAAATAACGACTGTTTTTGCCATGATTATGGACAGCTAAATCTTAAAGATCTTAGGTCTTCTACCTGAAGGGTCTGCACTCAGAGCTCAAGCCATCTCTACAGAGCTATTAAGGGGTGCACAAAATCTACTTCTTAGGAACAATGCAGACTGTTTACCCTTTGATGCCAGCAGGTTCACTGTGATTTGATCTAATTGCTAATGGTAAGGGGAATTTTTCCATCCCAACTTGTCCTTCAGCAACTTCATTCAGTACATCATCCCATCTGGTACTTCAGCTTCTGGATGATAGTTCTTCAGGTCATCTTGTCTTTGTTGCTACAGGGTGCCTGGATATGGCGCTGGACATGATAGGTGTCTTCTGGTATAGCATTGTGTGGGATCTATATGGGAGGTTCTCTTGGCTCACTGAGTGCGAGCACCACTTTCAGTACAAAATGCAACTGTTGGGTCATCCCTCTTCTACTAGAACACTTCCTAAGGTGGTAGCCACAGCTGCAGGGACCTTTAAGAAGAAAGACCTCCCCATGCTGCTTTATTAGGACAATTATCTAATGATGGCTCTGTCAAATGACTCTCTAACAGCATCTTTGGCTTGTGTGTTCCTATACTTGCAAATCATTATTTCTTTATAAATCAGGAGAAGAAATGTCTGAGCCTGATATGGAAGATTGCCTACACTGGACAATCTTCAGTGTCAATCATTCCTGCCAAGAGAGACTGTCCAGAAGGCCATGATCTTGGTAGCTTTGCCTACGACCTAGCAGACAGTCTAGGCTGAGGCTGTTTTGTGATTTTCTAGATGTTATCATGGTTACGATCATCTGATGTAATTTCTATTCTTGATGATGCAGCTGTTGCAGGGAATGGTGAGGTGTTATTGGCTGTAGATCTACCACTCATTTAGAGATCATCTTCTTGTGTTAGACTCCTCTCATCAGGCTTAAGATTAGCAGACCATCCCTACCAACCATAATGTGAACCTTTGCTTCTTGCAATAGGACCTAATGTAAGTCCTGACAATAATATTTTCACTAATGGTGTGGGGAGCCTATCTTAACTTGTCCAAGGTTCAGGAGACATGATCTTCTCAGAAATGAAGCTTTACATCTAGCAGGTTGAGTATAGGCTGTACTACTTACCCTCAAGGCTTTGTAGGGTGAGTTAAGACCACAGCTTTTCCTGCTCCAGTCCAACCAGTCCATGATGAGGGATGTAAACAGGCAGAGTGGCATGGACTCATACCCATGTGCAAAGAGGTGATGTGTTTCTCACAGTGGGCTGCAAACAGATGAATTACATTTACAGCTATTCACATTTTGGAATATGGGAATGTGCTGGTGGACTTAGTAAGTCTTACCTACAGTCCTCTTTTTCACCAAAGGAATCAGGCGCTCTATTTGGCCTGAGTCCTCTGGGTGTGGGGAACCCAGGACAGTGACTTGTTTGTTACTTTAATAAATGCAGTTTTCCTACTTTTCTGGTTTTTGTTTTCAGCATGACAAGCAGGACTCATAGTGGATGCATCCTTTCTGCTGTTACAGAGAACAGTCATTTATATGTTCATAAGCTCGCTTCTGATTCATAAAATTCACTGAAGTAAGTAGCTTACCCTTGTTGCCTGATGATGACAAATAAAAGTGTGGTGTTAGGCTCTCATGGTCATGACAATACAGGAAATCATATTTCACATATATTATGTAGAAAAAGTTTCATAGAAAAAAGTGTTCTACTAAACCATCAAAAGATGCACACCCAAAAGACTTGGAGAGATTAATAAAAAGGAAGAAGCCTTATAAAGGTGCTGAGTGTAGTAAATTTTTCTTGCAAAAGAGTAATCTACTAGAACATCAAAGGACTTTCATGGCTATAATTTTGCTCCTAGAAAATAACAAAGTGTAAACACTTCTTATTTTCTCTTTGTTGATAATTTGAAACTGCATATCTCATTAGATGAGGAACTAAAAGTACAACTGCAGGTTGTTAAAACCTTTCCGATGATATAAAAATGTCATTTGGTCTTGATAAATGTGCAAAAGCAACCTTTAAAGCAGGAAAACTGCAGCACCAAGGAAACATCAGTTTGGGATAAGAATGTGATATAAAAGAACTTGAGCAAGAGGGAGTTTATAAATATTTGGGATTTGATGAAAGATCAGCAGTAAAACATGAACAAATGCGAATAAAACTTAGTAAGGAGTACTTTAGAAGACAAATTAATCATGAAAACAGCATTGACATCTAGGAACAAAATACAAACTATAAACCAATTTGCTTTTCCTGTCCTAACTTCCAGTTTTGGAGTGATTGTCTAGCCCCAAAAAGTGTTGGATAGATTAGATAGGAAAACAAGAAGTGTGCTTCCTGCTCACCAAATGAATTATAAAAATTAGTGCATACCAAGATTATATATTCCCCGTTCTGAAGGAATGATGGGCCTCCTTGAAATTGATTACATGTACAGATCTGCAATTGTGGGACTTCACATATATCTGCTAGCCTCACAAGACCCAAACATAGTGAAAGTTTTGAAACATGAGGAGAATAACTCTAAGATGACTTCCCTGCTTAGGTTACCAGAAGCATATCGGTGTCAAGCAGGAATGGAAATCAAACCACAAGTGGATAAAAAATAGGCAGCAACTGAATTTGCCAAAAAAAACCCAAAAAACAAAAGAAATAATATAAGGTAAAGGATCAGATTAGAAGGCAAAAATCTGGAAAATGCATAAATATTGTTGCAAGTATAGAAAACTTTTGGAAGAACCTCATGTTGATCAGGAATGAATGCAGGAATGTTTAAGGAGAAGCGAATTCAAACCAAGGGATATTGGCGGCACAAGATAGTGGGCTACATACACATTGGTTTACAAAGTCCATTGAATGTGTGGGAGAAACAGACAAATGGAGGTTTTGTAAAACAGGATTGGAAACAGTTGCACACCTCATTGCTGGTTGCGACATACTAATGGCAGAAGGACTATATACTGAAAGGCATAATAGTGTGGCAAGACTGTTGCACTGGGGAATGTGCAAACATCATGGTACTGAAGTGGCTGAAAAACACTGGGAACATGAGCCATAAAGCATCATAGAAAATGATGAAGTCTACATCACATGGGATCATCCATTACCAACAGTTCAAAAGATAGATGCTAGAAAACCAGATATAGTGGTCCAAGAAAAGAAGACAAAAGCAGCATTAATCACTGAAATCACCACACCCAGTGACTGCAGTATCCGGTGTACAGAGAGACACAACGTCATAAAATATCAGGATCAGCAGGCAGAAATGAGCAATGTGGAAGAAAGATACCTAGATAGTTCCAATAGTAGTAGGAGCAATGGGTCTTATAAAAAAGAATTTACAATCATATTTAGATATGCTACCAATACATGTAACTCCATACAAATTGCAGAAGGAGACATTACTGGGCACATCGCGGGTGCTGTGAAGAGCACTTCTGGTTGATATTAAAGATCGAAACAATACTAATTTTATGAACTTTAATCGTACTTTGACTTAGGAATGGGGTCCATTCCCGTCATGATATTAGAAACCCAAAAGACTTGGAGAAATTAAAAAAAGGGATACGACTTGGAGAAATTAAAAAAGGGAGAAACCAAAAGGGTACAAATTGAGAGATGATAAGTCAACAAGCAAAGGAGAGTAGTATTATTGGAAATTAATTAATTCCCAAGGTCCTTCATGAGGTAGATCTCATTTTGTACAAATTCTCACCAAGATGACACTGACATATAGATCATATTTTATGTAGCATATATTATGGACAGAAGTAGGTTAGAAAATAAAAAAAAGATAGATGGGTACACAAGATCCAGGATAAAAAAGTGTCCAATCATGGTAGGTGCTCTGATGTCAGGACTGGAAAAAAATGACAGTGTAGAACCCTCAAAATATGGAAACATTCCTACAATGGGGCCAGGCCAGGCCCAGGGGGAAGATGGCCCTCCTGTTGTAGAAGGAAGTAGCAGTCCTACAAAAATCACAAAAACTGATAGGCCAAAATCATAGAGTGAACTATTGAAGAGAAGAAAGAAATTATGTATTGTTACTATTATATAAGAAGCTCATAATTTCCAGACAGAAGATATACAAAAAGATTAAGACAGAAATTAGAGGAAAGAAAAATATTTCCACAAGAAAAACTGTCAGAAGCTTCAAATAAAAATGTATGTTCATTAATACAACAAATTTATGAAAAACATTATACAGACCAAGAAACCTTGGGCTATTTGGCAAAAGACATGACTGAGGAAGTGTGGAAATATGAAGAACAAAATATAGAGACTTTTGAACAGTATAAAAAAGAAATATGGACATGGGAAAGAAACAGAGATCTGATATGGTGCAATATTTATGCAAAGGAGCAAGCTAAATTACTCAACACAAAAAAGTCAGCCCCAAGGACATTCAAAGAGAAATACAATCAAAGGCATCCAGATATGAAAAAGCTCACAATAAAAAAGAAGATCGCAAAGAGGGGATGTAGAACAGAAGATTAGTAAAGCAGAAGTTAATACAGAAGATGAAGTTATGGAGTACTTGCGGAGTGAAGGATTTACTGCAGAAAGTCTAACACAGGTTACATCACAGCATGATGAAACAATGAGTCTCCAAAGTAAAGAGAAGCAGGAGGAGCAGGAGACACCTGAAGAAGAGATATGGACATGGGAAAGAAAAAGAGATTTAATATGGTGCAATATTTATGCAAAAGGATAAATCAAAACTAATCAATACAAAAAGAGCAGCAAGAAAGATATTTGAAGAGAAATATAGGCAAAGACAACCAAACATAGAAAATATAAAATACAATACAATACAAAAAATAGGAAAACAAAGAGGAAAAGTAGAAAAGAAGATTAGTAATGGAGAAGTTAAAGAAATAGAAACTGAGGTTATGGATTACCTGCGAAGTGAAGGAAGTAAAATTAATAACAGATGAAGTCTTAGCACAAAAACATGGGTTAGTAATAGAAAGGAAGGGGAGAAATTGAATGCCATCATGGAAGTATTGAACAGAGTAAACTATAAAGCAATTAAGACAAGAAGTGTCACTGTTAGAAGAGTATAGAAGAGGGAACAGATCAACAAAAATACTCAGAAAGATTGATGTGATAAAAGCAATGCACAGTATCAGAAGAGATGAGGATCTGTTGTGCACTATCGCAAATAATAAACTAAAAATAGCACAGGGAGAAAAACTTAGAAGATATGCAGATAAATATAAAGGAAAAGTAAAAAATAAACAATTTATTGATGACCCAAAAAAGTTTTATAGAGAACTGGGAAACAAGGCAAAAGGAATTGAAACACCACCAAAAGTAGAAATATCTATGAAGATCCTGTGGATAGAAGAAGTAAAAGAAAAAATAAGAAGTTCAAATGTACAGGATATGAAATGGGATGAAGTAACAGCCAGAGGGATTGAAACAGAGTTAATAAAAGCTTCAAGGTGGAAAACCCCAGGCCCAGGTGCAGTACTTAACTTCTGGCTAAAAGTATTAACATCTTTACATGAAGACAGCCATGAGTCAGAACTATTTATATGCACATAGAACAGACACTAGCCTGGTTAACAACAGAAAAACAAAACTCCTACTTAAGAGCAAACCTGCAAGCTATCCTAAAAAATACAGACCAATAACTTGGCTTCTGACAATGTATAAACTATACACTGGAAATGATGCAGACAAAGTTTATAGTCATTTAGCAGAAAACTCAATCACGGCAATAGAACAAAAGGGTAATAAAATAAAGTTATATGGAACAAAGGATCATTTGCTGTTAAATAAACTCATAATGGAGAATTGTAAAAAGGGAAGAGTCTAAGTATGGCATGGCAAGACTACAAAAAAGTATTTAACAGTATTTCACATTTATGGATAAAAAGAGTTCTTAAAAATGTATAGGCTACACCCTACACTGATTGATTACATTACAGTGACCATGAAAAAGAGGCAAACCACTTTGCAGTTAAGGCATGATAAAGGACAAGTTATTATTACAGGGATAAAAATTAAATGGGGGTATTCCAGTCTGATTCTCTGTTACTGCTGCTCTTTTGTCTTGTGCTTAACTCATTAAGGTGTCTACTTAACAGATTAGGTCTTGGCTACAATTTGGCTCCCAGAAAACAACAAAATATAAAAACTTCTCATCTTCTTTTTGTAGATGATTTAAAACTGTATAGCTAATCAGATGAAGAACTGAAAGCAGAACTGCAAGTGGTCAAAGCTATTTCAGATGATATAAGAATGTCATTTGGTCTTGATAAATGTACAAAAGCAACCTTTAAAGCAGGAAAACTGCAGCACCAGGAAAACATCAGTTTGGAACAGGAATGTGATATAAAAGAACTTGAGCAAGAGGGAATGTATAAATATTAGGGAATTGATGAGGAGTCAACAATATAACATGAACAAATGTGAATAAAGCTTAAGAAATATTTAGAAGTCTAAAATTAATACTGAAAACAGCATTCACATCTAAGAACAAAGCCCGGGCAATAAACTAATTTGCTTTTCCTGTTCTAACTTACAGTTTTCAAGTGATTGACTGGTCCTAAAAGGTGTTGGATTGGTTGGACATGAAAACAAGAAGGATGCTTCGTGCTCATCAAAGTATTTATAAAAATCAGTGTATACCAAGACTTTATATTCCATTTTATAGGAAATAGGGGCCTCCTCAAAACTGATTACTTGTATAGATCTGCAATCGTGGGACTGCATACATATCTACTGAGCTCACAAGACACAAACGTAATAAAAGTTTTGAAATGTGATGAAATTAAGTCTAAAATGAATTCCCTGCTAAGTTTAGCAGAAGCATCTCAGTGTCATGCAGGAATGGAGCTCAAAACAGAAGTAGATAAAAATCAGGCAGCAACTGAATGTGCCAAAAAAAAAAGAAAGAATATAAGGTGTAGGATCAAATGAGAAGGCAAGAAATGTGGAATATATATAAGTACAGTTGCAACTATAGAAAACTCCTGGAACAACCTCATGTTGATCAGGATTGAACACAGAATGGTTAAGGAGAGGTGAATTTAAACCAAAAGATGAAAGGTTCATATTGGAGGTCCAAGATAATGGACTACGTACACATTGGTTTACAAAGTCCATTGAACATGTGGGAGAAACAGAAAAATGTAGGTTTTGTAAAACAGAATTGGAAACAGTTGCACATCATGTTGCTGGTTGTGATACACTAATGGCAAAATGACTGTATACTGAAAGGCAAAATAATGTGGCAAGACTTGCATCGGGGATTGTGCAAACATAATATTGAAGTAGAGAAAAACACTGGAAATATGAGTTACAGAGCATTATAGAAAATTATGAAGTTTATATCACATGGTATCACCAATTACCAACAGTTCATAAAATAGATGTGAGAAAAACAAATATAGTAGTCCATGAAAAGAAGACAAAAGTAGCATTGATCATTGAAAAAATTTACAATCATACTTAGATATGTTACTGATACATGTAAATCCATATGAATTGCAGAAGGAGTCATTACTGGGCACATTGCAGGTGCTGCAAAGAGCACTTCTGGCTAATATCAAAGACTGAAACAATACTAATTTCATGAACTTTAATCATACTTTTACTTAGGAATGGGGTCTATTCCCATCATGTTATTAGAAACCCACAAGACTTTGAGAAATTAAAAAAAAAAAAAATCATAGCAGTTGACGTCAAGGAAGTTCCCTAAGTGGGAGGTGAAAACAGGTTCCACCTCAGGCCATGGCTCCTAGTTTAGCTCTTATTTTATACAATGAACCTTCCAGTAATAGTTTCAGTTATGCTTAAAGCTAATACCAAAGCTGTGTTGTCTGGAACTACTACCAGAAGGAATTGCATGCCTCCTGCCTGAAGAGTTATTGCATTCTACAGTTCAAACCATGAAACAATCCATGCAATTAATTAGAACCCATACTACCTTTCTTCCAACATACTGATACACTGCAGCAGAAAATCTCCAGTGTAGTTAGTGCTTGTTACAGGGCCACCTCATTCCTCATAAGAGAAGCTTAACTAACCATGGGGAAGGGGTTAAAGAGTTTCTAATGTTTATCCTTGATTATGACCTATATGTGTTTCTTTTATTCAGTAAAGGTAGGTAGGCTAGACTCATAAGTCATTTTTGAGCTACAGATTTCTGTCACAAACTAGTACCAAAACCTTTATGCTAAATTAATGATCAACACAATACATCAATTTATGCAGGTCTATGTTTAGTCATTGAGCAGACTAAACATCGAACGACTAATCATGTAACGCAAATCAGAAAAAGTTCATTCTGTGATGCCCGTGCCCTAGCCCAGCAATCAAGGAACCTCAATCCTCAACACTAACACCAGAGAGGGCATCTCATATAAGAGGAAAGGATAACAAATACACACAGTAAAGTACAATTTCCCTTAAGTGTACACAGAGATCACAGTCAGTCTGGGGCTAGTTGCTCCCTTGCTCCCCAGGTCCACAATAAGACTCCCTACTGGCACAGCTATAGGGTCCAGATCTCAGCCTAGCTGGCAAGCTAACCTCCAGTACCCTCTGTGTCCAACCAGTGCTTCATGTCCCTGTCCAAGTAGCTCACACACACACACACACACACACACACACACACACACACACACACACACACACACACACACACACACATACACACACTTTGAGATAAGTATATATACAACTTCACAGACACTCCTGGGAAAGGCTGACACAGATTCTGCATCTGTGCCCCTATACCCAGACTATACAGTAGTAATTACTGCCACCACCAGCTAATATTTATCAGCTACCCAAAGGCTCTTAAAAGGGTGTCCAATTATTACTGTGCAATATTATTATCCAATTGGTAAGTTTGACTGATCAGTCTTAAGGCTTATTAGAGTAGCCTTGTACAATAAACTATAAATATGCAATGCACTCTAGAGCTAACTTATCTCTACACAAACCAGCCACAGGTAAAAGTTTTTTTAAATATTTAATAATAAATACTAAAAACACAAGACAATACTACTACACCACAGTGATATTCAAGAGTTCAGAGATCACACAGAAACTTAAAATAATTCAGTAGTACAGATCTGACATTACAGAAAAACACTTAGTCTAACTTTCTTCTAATTTCTTAGCTATTACTACAAGAAAACATACTTCTGAAACATCTTACTTAAGACACAGGCAGAGTGCTGATGAGATGGATATCAAGACAAAAATGCTTAATAATCTCTGGTTCTCACTGTTTAAATTGAAACTGCAAGTCTGCTAAACATTACATCATCTTTTACACCTTCCTGGTTCCCAGGCAACACAGAAACTGCATTTACATTCTTTTACACTTACAGCAATAAAGGACATTCCACATGCAAATTCCGGTCATTAACTTTAGCCTTAAAACAATAGGCAGGATGCTTACTCCAGACTCATCAACTTCAAATTCTAACTTCAAAGGAACAGACATAAAGTAATTTTAATTTCAAAGGGCCAATAAGAAATGATTGACTTAGTTTTCCTTACAGCAGATGGCAATGTTGCCACATTGTTGAAACAGCATTTCTTTACATTTAAGACACAAGCCTATATTTTACATTTATATTTACAAATGATAGAATTATGTATCAAATTCTGTTTGACTAGGCTGGCAGCCTTCACCCTTCTCTACCAGTCTTCACACATTCATCGAATGTTCACTTCATTGAACCTGTGGGAGAGTAACTAGTTGGCCAACACTTTCCCATCTCACACACGGCAGTATTTTAAATCCCTTTTCACCACTGTAGTGTGGTCTCGGAGTTGGTATATGTAGTTAGGGGCTGTGTGGGGGATGTGAAATACTGACGTGTGTGAGACGGGGAAGGGTTGACCAAGTAGTTACTTTCCCTGTCTCACAGGTTTGATGAAGTGAGCATTTGATGAGTTAACATTCGCTGATTTGCATTCGATGTTTAGCCAGTTCAATGACTAAACATAGACCCAATTTATACTCATACGCTCATCGTAAAGGGCAACACTGTATTACTTTTTCCAAAGGAAATTGCTAGTCTTCTTCAATATAAACCTACCTTCATACCCTCAATATTCATCTGCAAGCTTCTGCATATGGAATTCTAGCCTTCTTTTAGCAACATCCTAACACCACAATTTCTCACTTGCTCCCAGAATTTTATTTAGGCTGATTTCTATGCCCTGTGCATTTTCCATGTTATTTTCCAATGGCAAAACCTTCACATATATTGTCCTAAAAATGTGAAATGCCATTCCCACTTACATATACAGCCTCCTGATCTACTTATCAATTTAGACTATATTAAAATTGCATCTTTCATTGATGCCAGCCTGTAAAGGGCCTTGCACCATGATATAAAAGCTAAACTAAGCTTAAATAAGTGCTTCTTGGCTTCCCTTCTAACTTTTTTTTCATACCCGGTGAGTTTTCAAACCATTATGCATCTTTAAATGAATGCCTCAGCTTCAACACACTTCTGCTGTTCTTACTTACATTACTGTTACCACAACAGTATTCCCCTTATGTCTCATACTCCTACTCTAAACCTCTCTACTCTTTCAAACTGTACCCCTTTCATTGCAGTATATCCTCACTACTTCTGAAGTAATCTCTTGACTGTGTCTATCAGTTCAGGTTGTTTGCACATCTCTTGGCATTTCAGCAGGGCTGACAAGCAGTTGGCTTGTATCCAGTGCCGTCCTAGTGCAGATAAGTACTTTAAATTGATGTTTTGCACTTTAATAAGGCACGTAAAGGTATTGCTGCTATATTTTCAGACTATGTATTGTATTTTCCACCCTTTATCATTGTAAGTGACATTGCTTTTCACTGACCTTGCTGCTGCTTTTTCTGCATTGTAGTAATTTTAAAAGTGAGGGTTTCTAGCTAGTCTGTTTGATTGCCTTGTTTGAATTCACTTTGGGCTAGCTGTAATGTGGTGTGGGACTGCTTTTCTAGTGTCAGTAGAAGCTGGACTGGTTTGTCTGAGCTGAGAATCACACAAGGAGGGTTTAAGTGAGACTGTTTGAGTGGACAGAGGGCTATTTGCTTTGTTTAGTTCACTTTTCTCTGCCTTTATAAATCTGGCACATGTGCATGACACTTCTGCTCATTGCACAGAGGTGGCTAGCAGGGCCCTTTATATAAGCAGGAACATAGAAATGAAAGTTTCCATGTAAAACTACCCCTGAAATTTCCACAGTTCTTAATTGCACAAAGAACAACTAGTTTGAGCACTGAGGAGCCTCTCCCAGCATTAGTTTGGTCTTAGAAAGTCCTGATTGTAGTCTGTCACTTTGGATGTCCTGAGGCAATGTAACAACTGTCTCATGTTTACTGACAGCCTTTAATACTTATATGAAGAGACAAATCTGGATTATACCCTGGGTTGTAGGGAGCTCTGTGGGAATTCTCACCTCTTGAAGGGCCAGTGGTGAGCTGAACAAATGCACAAAAACTGAAAAGTACAACTCGAACCAGCTAGAGTGAATAGAGCTGTACACCCAGAGTTGTGCTCTAGTAATCCGTCTGAAATGACTACATGAAGAACCACTTTTACTTATGAAAAATACCCCTGTTAAACATTCCAAGTTTATAAGTTTACAGCTGTGCAGGGAAGGCTTAGTTAGAAAACTATAAGTCTTCCCTGCATAGCTGTAGCCTGATGAGCTCCAGGTGTTTAGCAGGTACATTAAGTGGTTCTTCTTCTTGTAGTCATTTCGGTCACATCACAGAGCACAACTGTGGGTGTACAACTCTATTCACTCTAGCTGGTCCAAACTGTTCTTTTCTAGCCCTAAATACTTAATAGGGTTACCACCTTTCCTTGTGGCTAAAACTGGACTTAGGCTACACACCTCGTACCTCCCACAACCCAACCCATACCCCACCCACTTAATGATGTCATCACCATGTCAGGTGATGAGGAACACCCTCTTTTTCCATTAGTGATGTTTTTTTCTGTATTTACTATGTTTTTTTGTAAAAAAAAAAAAACAGTAAATCCTCCAATTTAACAAACTCTGATAGTTTGTTTCTTTTTTTTTTGAATCGGTTTAATTTCTGGATAGCCTGGGAAAAAAACGGATCGGTGGCAGTGCTAATAGTTAAAACAAACTGATATGGTGAGTGAGAGATGTAGTTATAGAATGTTTTTGGAGGCAAGGCTTTCACACATTTATAATAAGAAGCAAGTTGTCAATTACACACACTACACCCACCTCACATAGCCCACACCAGACACATAGACCCACTTATGCTGAGGCTCTTAAATGTAATCTTTAGGTTCATAGGTTCATACTAGGCTATCTGCCCTAGGGCATTTATAAGCCTAGCCAGAATGTGTTTGGCTTTCGCCACCCATTTTAAATTTATTTTGATATGCTCTTTTTCGAGGTTAGTATACTGTGCCTCTGTCTAACAGTGACACAGAAGTGATACCCGGGGTAAACCTACGATCTCCCATCCACTCATCAAGATTCCTCTTGAAGAGAGTCAGTGAGGGACTCTGCCTAACCTGGACTGGGATTTTATTCCAGAGTGAAGGGGGCCTCTGGGTTATGAATCTGTCCCTCCAGCATGTCCTATTTATTTCAGTGCTGAGGTTCAAGTCTCTCGAGCACGTAGCTCGATGGGATTTGGATTTTCTGAGGTGCAGTATGTCCATTAATTCCGGGTTGGACATGGCTTTATACGTCAGGCACAGATCGCCTCTGAACAGGTGGTATGCCACTGAGTAGAGCTGGAGTTTCTTTAACTGGGCAGCATATGGCATCTGTTTGAGCCCTTTGATCCTCTTGGTGAGGTACTTTTGAGGTCCAGTTGCTGCAGGTGTCTGGTAAGGTACATCCCAAAAGGGGCATTGTACTCAATTATGGGCCTGATGAGGGATGAGTAAAGAGGCACGATGACCTCCCCTGATCTAGATGTGAATCCCTTCATGATTAGGTGGGCTATATAAAATGTTTTTCTAACCACTTTGGCCACGTGGTTGTCAAATGAGAGATTGTTATCAACTTGGGTCCCCAGGGCCCTAATTACTTCTTCTGTACTTAATGGATTACCACCTATGTGGTAATTTGTGGGCACTTTGTTTTTACCAAAGGGGATGACTATACACTTTTTGGCATTTAGCTTGAGGCCATGGCTCTGGCACCAGTTGTCTGTTTCTATGAGGCCCTTTTGGAGGATGCTTGTGTCAGCTGGAGAGTCGATTATGGCGCTCAGTTTGCAGTCATCTGCGAACTTGGTCAGCCACAGTCCTTCCGTGTTGGCCTGTACCTCCAAGAAATATATACTGAACAAGAGAGGTCCCAGGACTGAGCCTTGTGGGACACCACTTGTAACTGGTTTGGAGTCTGACATGGCTCCAGCAATTCTAACCATGTGGGTTCTGTCCTTGAGCCAGTTTGCAATCCATCTAGTGACATAGGGGTTTATATTTAAGCTGGTGAGCTTATCTATAATGCCCGAGTGGGGTATTGTATCGAAGGCTTTTGCGAGGTCCAGGTAGGCTGTGTGGACCACCTTCCCCTCATCAATGGCCTTCGTGACTGTTTCAAAGAAATCAACCAGGTTTAAGAGGCAGGATCTGCCCTTAACAAAGCCGAACTGGGTAGGATCCAGTGTTTGTAGGTCCCCAATATCTTTATTTATGAGGTCCATGATGATCCTTTCCATAGCTTTGCAGACCAAGCTAGTCAGACTTATGGGGCGATAGTTTCCAGGATCCGTTGAGGCACCACCTTTATGGAGAGGGACCACTCTTTGGGCACATATCCTGTAGTAAGGCTGAGATTGAACAGTAGTTTTATGTTTGGGTTTAGCTCTTCTTGGAGTTCATGTAGGGAGCCCGGGACACCATCTGGTCCCATTGATGCTATGTTTTTTGCTTTGGAGAGGGCGGCTCTTACCTGAGCATCTGAGATGTCAGGGGGGCAGCACTCTGCTGGGATAGTTATTTGCCCTTTGGGTGGGGGGGGGGGGGAGAAGTTTGCGCTGAACCTGTCAGCTAGGATGTTGGCAATGTCTGTGGGTTCGGTGTATTTTTTGTCATTTTGGACTAATTCTGAGCATATCTGGGAATTACCACCCAGGTTCCTAACATAACTAAAGAAAGCCTTGTGATTATCCTTAGTGTCCTGTGCAATTTTTCTCTCGAAGCTGGCCTTAGACAATTTTATGTGTGCTCGTAGTTTTTTGCTAATACTGATCAGTGATGCCTTCCCTTTTTGGGATTTTGCTCTATCATTTAGTAGCTTCCTCCTTCTATTGTATAGTTTGTTTATGGCTGGGGTCCACCAGACAGGACGTCTGCCTTCACAAAAACCCCCCAGACACTGCACAAACAAAAAGATTCCACAACACTTTCAAAACATTCCACAAAATCAACACTCAACATGGGACATATAACTTTGGGTCTATATCACATAGTCGAACTGAAATACGTTTGACTACATAAATATTGAACCCAGAAGTTCGAAATACAATAACTTTGAACACACAGAGCAACAATTTTTTTCCCAGGGAAAAAAAATTGCTGTTCCAGTACAAAACCAAAAAACACACATACACTATCAAATGTTCCCAATGTGGGGGGATTCACCCCCCCATATCCCCCAACATGGGAGGCTGTGCCCCCACACCCCCCTACTTAAATATACCAACTCTGAGATTGCACCACAGTGGAGGAAATAGCAAAGCTGCGGAAACGGACCACCAAATTTTTTTCCCTGGGAAAAATGTTCCGCGGTTTCCCTATTTTGACATTTCAAACTTCCCAGTTCGATGTTACGGCGTTTGGACACCTGTGTATTCGAACTTCTGATATAGACCCATAACATCATCTTATTGTGTCTCTGCTTCTTAGCACATAAGGCACACCACCACATAAGCCAATATTTTGGATGTAGAGACTCCATTATGAGATACACAGATGTCCCAGTCACTATGCTAAGTAAGGAGGTAGTCATGGCCAGCTGTCTGTCAGACACCAGGATCTGTTAGATCATACTTGCACTTTGGTCAGTGAACCACAATTACCAGTATGACTAAGTCATAGTCCATATGGGTGTAAATGACCTGAAATGTACCTCATTGGGCTACATAAAGAGAGACATAACAGAGCTCTTCTCCAAGGATGCTGCTGCAATATGAACAGAAAATAAATGACTTTAATAATTGGCTTAGAGTATGATGTTATTCGAAGGATGTATAATATTTCTCATGAAAAGTAGCAACTATAAAGTCCCAAATAAAGAAAATATGACAAAAGGCCAGAAAAAACAAGAAAGTATACCAGCAAGCACTTTATTCACCAGGAAAAATGTCACTTATCTGTAGCGCTTCGGCAACAAATGCCTTCTAGGAGTACATCATAGGAAAGAAACTGTGCCATTTTATACATAAATTAATCAACAGCCATCAATTAATTAATTAATCAGTCTATTACAAAAACATTCAATAGTATAATAAGCCCAAAAATAAGACATAAAAAACAATTATATCATAAGTTTCCATGAACATTCTATATTAAGCACTTGAGGGCTTAAAGTATCATATTTAAAATATAAATACTTTCTTTATACAAAAGATGATCCCCGGGATTCATGAACCTTGCGCCAGGCGCCCGCATAGCGTTGGCGTTATAACGCCAAATATGGCTGCTGAGCGATTCAGGTATGAATGAATTCCACGTGCACTACCGGCGTGCGCCGGACCGTCTCCGCCCCCCCGGCGTAGGTATGCAAAACACACTGTGTGCGGTATTGCACCATGCAAATGAGGGCAATAGCGATCCA
>NC_056728.1:1816738155-1816745026 GCF_019279795.1 Protopterus annectens | reverse complement strand
TACAGTTTTCCGATGAATACTGTACCTTCGAGCAATGTCTGTTGTCCTCACTGTGTGGGATGTGTAACCCAAGTAAGGTTTGTTCGCTTGTCTGCCTTTAAGGCATGTAATTAGTACCTAGCACATCTAATGTACCAACCAATTAATGCTTGTAAATTTAGTAGGTTGGACTACATTGTATGTAGTCTGAATAAGTCTGCTTATGAAGCAGGCGAAGTGCTCCAATACACTATGGTGACTGCCTTTAATTCTTGGTGTGCTCTGGTTGGTCACTGACGGTCCCTACAGTACCTCGTCTTTGCTTTGGACTTCATCGGCTGGTTGTCTGTGTTTCTTGTATGGAGAATGTCAACTGTAGTCCCTATGTGTATGAGTTGTGTAATGCTTTACTACGGCAGTGTAATTCCACCGGGTTTGCATTTATGTGTGCCATCTTAGTCATACGCTTGTCCATCCATGTGAATTGCCTACTATACACTGGTATGGGGCTGTACACATTTCACACCTGCATTTTGCATTCCCGGAGTATGGTGTGCATTATTAGCGGAGAGTGACGATGTGTTACGCACGCCCCTCCCACGGGGCGGGACAAAGGATTGCCTGCGAAACAACACCGAGGCCTGATTCTACATACCCAGACTCCCTTGACTGCAACAGTGGACAGTACCCATTACACATCCTTCATGTGTGCTGCAGTGTGATGTGGACGAGCTGTATGGACCCGATACCCTGGGTATTTCTGTGCATGTGTGCTGCAGTTCATGGACAGCTATCATCAACATTGAACACGCTTGCGTGCCTATGTGTACCTGTGGCGTGGTGACGACAATTAGATCACATGAGTAATGCAGGAAGCTAGCAGGCATGCTCTGAACAGAATTTTGGGTCCTACAATGGACACCGATGTGCATTTGTCAAGTTAGATGTTGCTGGACTGTGTCCACCTGCCCAGTGCTTTTCACTGCTGGTGTATGTTCCCCAATCGCGGATGTCTGTTTGACTACCCATTCCACATGGTGCTACATAACCGGCTGCGTTAGTACTGTGAACAAATGACATACATCCAAAGATGGTGGTTACCAACTGCTTCATATAAACCTCAGACATCCCAATGGGACATATCCGTCACTATATTTCCAATATAACACCACCAGAACATGTTGCTTACCTATGCATTCATGTAACCATGTTGTCTTCGTAGGTGGGAATGCCATAGTTTACACATCCAACGTGGCGTTGTGTGTGCCATTAGTATGTGTTCCACAGGTCGCACATCTGTTCCGCTGTATGGTAGCGGGTGCTCCTCAGTCTGTTGCTGGCAGATTGAGTGCTGTGTACGCCGGTGTTGGCACGAGAGTCCGGCTCTGTATGTGGAATGTCAACTGTGGTCCCTATGTGTATTTCCTGTGTCATGCCTTACCGCGGCTATGTCATTTACCCGGGTTTGCAGTTGTGGGTGCCATCCTGGCCATACGGGTGTCCATCCATGACAATTGCCTACTGGACACTAGTATAGGGCTGTACACATTCCACACCTACATTTAGCATTCTCCAGAGTATGTTTTGCATTATTACCGGGGAGTAAGGCAGGTGCTACGCACACATCCCTCCCACAGGGCAGGAGGAAGGATTGCCTGCGAAACAACACCGAGCACAGAGTCTACATACCCAGAATCCCTTGACCGCGACAATTGACAGTACCCATTACACATCCGTCCTGTGTGCGGAAGTGTGATGTGGATGCAGTGCTATGGACCCGGTACCCTGTGTAATTCTGTGCATCTGTGCTGCATTACATGGACAGCTATCAGCAACATTAAACACGTTTGCGGTGCATATGTGTACCTGTGACATCAATGAGTTCACTTAAGTGTTGAAAGAATGCGGCATTCCTGTCTTTAGACAAATTTTGGGTCCTACATTGGACACCACTGTGCATATGTAAAGTGTAGAGCTTGTCGGACTGTGTCCTTGTGAGAAGTGGGTTTCACTGAGACTGTGTGTTCAGGAATCGCGGATGTCTGTTGGACTACCCATTCCACATGGTGCTACATAACCAGGTGATGTAGTACTGTGGACAAATTACATACATCCAACGATGCTGGTTAGCAAATACTCAATTTAAACCGCAGACGTCCCAATGGGACATATCCGTCACTGTATTTCCACTATAACACCACCAGAACATGTTGCTTACCTATGCATTCATTTAACCATGTTGTCTTCATAGGTGGGAAAGCCATAGTTTACAAATCCTACTTGACGTTGTGTGTGTGCCATTAGTATGTGTTCCACAGGTCGCACATCTGTTACGCTGTATGGTAGCGGGTGCTCCTCAGTCTGTTGCTGGCAGATTGAGTGCTGTGTACGCCGGTGTTGGCACGACGGTCCTGCTTTGTCTGTGGAATGTCAACTGTAGTCCCTATGTGTATTTCCTGTGTTATGCCTTCCCGCGGCTATGTCATTTACCCGTGTCTGCAGTTGTGGGTGCCATTCTGGCCATACGGGTGTCCATCCATGACAATTGCCTACTGGACACTACTATAGGGCTGTACACATTCCACACCTACATTTAGCATTCTCCGGAGTATGGTTTGCATTATTAGCGGAGAGTAAGGCAGATGCTACGCAGAAATCCCTCCCACAGGGCGGGTAGAATGATTGCCTGCGAAACAACACCGAGCACAGAGTCTACATACCCAGAATCCCTTGACCGCAACAATTGCCAGTACCCATTACACATCCGTCATGTGTGCGGAAGTGTGATGTGGATGCAGTTCTATGGACCCGGTACCCTGGGTATTTCTGTGCATCTGTGCTGCATTACATGGAGAGCTATCAGCAACATTAAACACGCTTGCGGTGCATATGTGTACCTGTGACTACAATGAGTTCCGTTAGGTGATTAAAGAAGGCGGAAGAGCTGTCTTTAGACAAATTTTTGGGTCCTACAATGGACACCACTGTGCATATGTAAAGTGTAGAGCTTGACGGACTGTGTCCTTGTGAGCATTGGATTTCACTGATACTGTGTGTTCAGGTATCGCGGATGTCTGTTTGACTACCCATTCCACATGGTGCTACATAACCAGCTGATTTACTACTGTGAACAATTGACATACATCCAAAGATGCTGGTTACCAACTGCTTCATATAAACCGCAGACATCCCAATGGGACATATCCGTCACTGTATTTCCAATATAACACCAGCGGAACATGTTGCTTACCTATGCATTCATTTAACCATGTTGTCTTCATAGGTGGGAATGCCATAGCTTACATATCCTACTTGACGTTGTGTGTGTGCCATTAGTATGTGTTCCACAGGTCGTACATCTGTTCCGCTGTACGGTAGCGGGTGCTCCTCAGTCTGTTGCTGGCAGACTGAGTGCTGTATCGCCGGTGTTGGCACGAGTCCGGCTCTGTATGTGGAATGTCAACTGTGGTCCCTATGTGTATTTCCTGTGTCATGCCTTAGCGCGGCTATGTCATTTACGCGGGTTTGCAGTTGTGGGTGCCATCCTGGCCATACGGGTGTCCATCCATGACAATTGCCTACTGGACACTACTATAGGGCTGTACACATTCCACACCTACATTTAGCATTCTCCGATGTATGGTTTGCATTATTAGCGGAGAGTAAGGCAGGTGCTACGCAGAAATCCCTCCCACAGGGCGGGTAGAATGATTGCCTGCGAAACAACACCGAGCACAGAGTCTACATACCCAGAATCCCTTGACCGCAACAATTGCCAGTACCCATTACACATCCGTCATGTGCGGAGGTGTGATGTGGATGCAGTGCTATGGACCCGGTACCCTGTGTAATTCTGTGCATCTGTGCTGCATTACATGGACAGCTATCAGCAACATTAAACACGTTTGCGGTGCATATGTGTACCTGTGACGTCAATGAGTTCAGATACCCATTGAAATAAGACATAATTTGGTTCTTTCCACAATTTTTGGGTCCTACAATGGACACCACTGTGCATATGTAAAGTGTAGAGCTTGTCGGGCTGTGTCCTTGTGAGCAGTGGGTTTCACTGATGCTGTGTGTTCAATTGTGTATGTGTGCTTGACTACCCATACTGTGTTGTGCTACAGGAAACATGTCTTCCGACACCAGAAACCAATGCTATACATCCATTGTTGCAGGTTAACAACCACTTTCATACCATACCCAGAGGTCACGATTGGGAGGTATTGCCACTTTATTATCGGAACAACACCCCCAGACTGTGTACATCATGGGAACTTTAGGCCAGTCTTACCGGCCATTTCCAATTGTAATTGGCAGACACATGTCAATACATGTATGATAACACATATTGTCATGCAGAAGTTGATCTATGTTATTTGGACATTGGCTTCTGCTTTTGGCATCCGTTGCTGTGAGTGTTACCAGTTAACATACACATTGCTTGCTCAGAGGCAGACTACACACTACTGCGCAGTACTGTGGTCTCCTTTAAGGACCCTGAGCCAGTGGTCAATGGTACAGCAGCCACTGCATCAATCACATTTGCCATCTACCAGTACCTACAGGACTGCATGTACCAGGCATTCACTTACCCAACTGTGGTTCATTGTACCAATGCCAAGCGTCCAGTGTGGTGTACCCCAGCCATACACATGATGTACAACACGAGGAGGTGGCTACTACAGGGTGGAGCAGACACCTTGTGAGGTGTGACACCCTTGGTCATCATATGTGTAGAGTTACACAATGTCATGGGATTGTCCAGGGCACATTCCACAGATATACCTACATGGACCTGGCTGACAATCATACCACCTTCAGTTGCTATGCTCGACACCTGTGAGGTCACTACCACATATGCTCTGACTGGGTTCACATAGAGGTGGGGTTTACTCAACATACACACATTGCCGACATACAGGCTGACAGGTCCAGTGAGGACATCTCCACACCCTCCACCACACATGTGGAGATGTCTGTACCAGCGGTTTGTGGTCACCAAATGTTCTGTGACACACAGGTGGGACATGCTCTCTCCAGGGTAGTGTGAATAGCATCCATGAGACCAGATGGTGAGCCCGCTGTGTACTCCACTATCTCATTTGGGATTAGGACCCACAGTTAGGACAGCTATTTCTTTATAGCCTCACCTCAGGTAGGGTGGCCAGGTTGTATCGCATGACAACTGTATTCCCACATCACAGGGCCAATGCCTCCACTGAGGCTGGTTATTACTGTCCCAGTACCCTGAGGAGACCTATCTGCATAGACATGGGGTGGGATCATACTGCGGTTCGTCCATGACTGCATAGGGGACATACATACTTCGCATCCCACACGGTTTGTCTTGTTCAGGGGCGGTTCATGCCTTTAAGACATGGTTGACATTTTCGGGACGGTCACCCAGCCCATTGCTGGGGGTGTTGCAGTCCATACAGCCTACCTCGTCCTGGCAAAGGGCTTCATAACATTACCCCTCAGGTAACGTTAATGAAACCATTGGCTGGGATGTGAACATGTACATCACAGAATGTGTTGTAAACTGTCTATGTGACACAACCCACATGGTCATAGTTGCTGGCTGCATGTCAGACCAACTGCCTGTCACAGGTGGTGTCCCATGTTGCCATTCCGTGGGTGCACCCCTGTCATACATCTACATTTCCACGGTACAGGCACACACAGCGGTGTTATGGGTAACATTGTTTGTAGATGCTTGCAGAACAGATGCCATACTGGGACGGACATCTGACACAGATATCCTTCGCAGGGGCCTCCCGGATATGCATATCTGCTGTCAGGGACATGTCCCACAGCTAACTGGTACATAATGCAAAGTCATACCTGTCGAGGGGTAGTAGGTCACCCCTGTACAACGTATAGGTGGCTGTCCACACAGCACAGGGGTGACTACCAGGGATCAGGGGACAGGGTTTGTCGGTCGCCTTTCATTCAACACACACATTGCTATCGTGGTTCTGTGGGACTTCTACATTGACCACCTGTATGTGCAGGGAGTCACATCTGACTTCACAGCCCGACACGTACACACGGTCAGTATATAGCATAGAACTTCACTTATTTGCCTAAGTATGAGCTTATTGTTGTGGCAGTTTGGTAGCTTATTCTGTTTCTTGGGACATTTAGGTATTTCAGTTACGGAAATAACCGATTCAGGCTACAATTACATTAAATACGGGAAATCATTATGACCTACACTCTTCGCACACTTCCCGTTTTTAATGCTTTATTTCGGAACACGTATGCCAATACAGGGACTGCCCCTCGCAAAGTGGGACGGTTGGTGACCTTAGTCGCTACTCCTATGTCGGTGCGGCGTGCTGACATGCTGCTGTACACCTTCTCTGACTATGCACACTCACAGTACATTGCTGTACGGACACGGTATTACGCGTATCCTTTGTTCCTTGGACAGGTACATTTCGGGCGTGGGTTTTATTTGCTTCTCTTGTTTAGTTGGGACGGGTACTTTGTTGCATACTCTGCGGACATTTCATTCTGCACGGGCCATGGCTGCAGCCATTTCTATTCTGGGCGGACTATGCCAGACAGCACGTTAGGTTGCTCTTCGCCTGCCTGCTTAAACACGCCTACTGACGCATCCTACTTGGGCTCGCTCACGTACACTACGCACATGCCTGTGGTTACGGTGCACTCTCATTAATATGCATATGGCGCTACTGCGCCGGCTATGCAATGCACCGCCGGCGCAAGCCTTACGCCGGCCTTGCGCCGAGCTTCATGAATCCCGGGGGATGTTTATTTTTAAACTCAGAGTCACCAGCACCCAAGTTAACTTGTTCTAAAATACTGGCTTTCAAGAACTCTGGGTTACTATTGTGAAATAGCTTAAAATGCATGGCAA
>NC_056728.1:1816713155-1816733155 GCF_019279795.1 Protopterus annectens | reverse complement strand
CACTATAGAGTGGGGGTTGGCACACCCATTGTGGCTGTTGGGGTCCCCACTGTGAGAAAGGGATAAATACTGTTGGTGGTCCTGGGAGAGGGAACAGGGAAAGCTTCCCTGTTTTGTCAGAATGTTGTGTTCATCCCTATGGAAACTACCACTGCCATTTAGAAGAACAGAAAACTAAACACGTATCTCCTCCTCCTCTTCCTCCTCAACTTTCTTTGGGCAGGAATAGTTTACTGGGTTTGGTTTAGGGTTTTATTCAGGCTTTTGATCATTCTTTTTATTGCTTTTTGGTAAAAGAAAGCAGGATACCTCTTTTCCTGAAGAGATTCAAGATTCTGAATTGGGACAGGAAGATGAGGGACAGATATAGATTTTCTCAATTTATTCCTTGAAACTCAAGAAGAGCTCAGATTATGATTCTCCCTTTGGGGTTCCTCTCTCTTTCAGACTATTTCCAGAATGTACCAGTGTTTTCAGTTGCAGTAGACTGATGTTTCTCAGTCTCTCAGAAAATTTTGAGCTGTTTCAGAAGGAATTTTGTGAACCTTCACCAATTCCACTAGTTAGTCAGCTTTGGAGGATGTGTGTGTGTGCCTCTGTCCGCAGTTTCCTTTTTCTGATAGCCACCCTGCTGTCCATAAAAAGGCAGTAAGAATGTGTAAAGTTCCTCAGTCTTTTTAAGTCTTTATATACTCTTCTCAATTCTGACTCAGCAGCTGTAGCTTTAGTTATTCATACTGCTGCTAAATAGTTAATTTCTGTCCTCCTCTTTCTGATAAAGAAGATAAATGATGGGTTTGAAAAAATATTGCATGCTTCTGCAACTTTGATTTTCAGAATTTTGAACTGTCAGGCTCATATGTTAAAAGTTTATTCTGACTAATTGTGAAAGTATGAGGAATGTTTTGTCTGACGTTTCTTCTTGTGAGGAAAAATCTGCTCTGACTTATTTAGTTTCTTTTATTCTAGTTATTACTCTGCTCACAGTGTGTGTATGACTCATGATAAGTCTTGCATGGCCATGGCCTCTTGTACTGTTTTCAGGAGGTTTGCCTAGCTGCATTCTCAGAACCTCCCAAGATGGTGCAAATAATGAGATTTTACTTTCTCTTTGGTTAATTTGCTGCAGAAGTGATTAAAATGGTAAGTTATACCAGGGAATCTCTTTTCTGCCTTCCTTTTTCAAAATTTCTAAGGGATTCTGTAACCCTCATCCATTATTAGCAAAAACGGCAAGGGTTTTCCAAAAAGAATTCAAGAACCCCAATACCAAGAACAGTTCAACTAGTCAATTTGATTTTTTAAGGGACTTTGTTCCCTCCTCCTATTCTGGCAGTCCCTCTTCCCTTTCAGAATGTCTGAATCTCCACCTTTCTCTTTAGCAACAGATTATTTTCTGACAAATAGGTTCTGAAGAGGTTATAGATGGCAGTGAGAGAATAATCCTCCTTGTAAGAGGGTTAGTCCTCATTCAGCAGACCAGTCTCTTTTACTTTCACCTGTGTTTCATTACATGCTGTTACAGGGAGTGATAGAACCAGTTCCTCCTCCCAAAATGGGGAAAGTTTTTATTCAAGGATATTTTAGTGCTTGGAGATCAGATCTGGATCTTTCCATCTTAGACCTGTTTATGATAGTGATGAACTTTAACATTATGTCACTTTACAACTTGTTTCCTCTTCTTCCTCATTCAGGTTTCCTGGCAACACTACTTTAAAAGGTTCTTGCCATCATGCTCCTTTTCATCCAGACTTCAAGGTGGTTTTTAAGGTTCTGTGTCTGGATCGCATTATCAGTTCTTTGTCTTACCCCTTGGACTAGCCACTGTACTAAGAGTGCTCACAAAGTGTTTTGCTCCATTTATAGCTTATTAAAAGTTACACGGTATCTTTTTCCTTTTTTTAACATATTGAAATTATTTGCTTATCATTACAGATTGTTTTTCAAAGTGTCAGGAATCTCTCATTTGGGTGAGAAATCTTTTACAAAGCTGGGATTCTAAGAGAACATTCAGAAGTCCTTTTTGACACAGGATTGTGTTCATGAGGTGTCAGCTGGACATCTCAGTTCAAAGAGCTTTTCTTCTACAAGAAAAAATAGACCTATATCTAGAGCTATTTCTCAGGTTTTCCACTCAGAATTTGGTCATTGCAAGAGAATACCTCAGGATTTTGTGTCTCATGTCATCTATGATTCTCATGATAATGCTGGCAATGCTCCACATGTGATAGATACAATGGTATCTTCATAGGTTCATAGGTTGGTACTAGGCTATCAGCCCTAGGGCCTATACAAGCCTAGCCATAACAATTCCCTGGCTATTTCTTCCCACATTATTTACTTTCCTGGACCCCTGTCTAGCAGGGCGACTGACGTGATCCCTGGGGTGAATTTCCTTTCTCCCATCCAATCATCAAGGCTCCTCTTGAAGAGGTCCAAAGAGGCACTCTGCTTGACATGTATGGGCAATCTATTCCAGAGTCTGGGCAGACCCTCATGTATCCAGTGTCTTTGGTCCCAGCATCAACATCCCTTGTCTTTTCAAATCTGGGGTTTGTCAGTAGACAAGTTACTGGTGGACACAGCAATTATCCCTAAATTTGGGTCTCCCCTTCTCCCTTCCTGTTTCAAAGCAGTCAGTCATCACATATGCCTCGGACTTTGCTTGGGGAGCAGTTTCAGGAGGGATAATAGTGCAAGATGTGTGGAGCACTTTGGGCAGATGCAAGTGCTTAAATGTAAAATAGATGCCTGCTCTGAATCATATTTGGTCTCCTGAACCTCTTCAAGTTGTTTCAGACAATGCCACAGCCATCTGGTGCAACTACAAGCAGGGGTGATCCAGGTCATAGCCATTTTGGAGACTAGCCATGTTAGCTTGGGATATAACTCTACAGCAAAATCTCACTCTCCCGGCATCCTGTATTTTCACAGAACAGTATTGTGTAGCAGATAAGCTAAGCAGGTCAGGGCAGACCCTCATGTATGCAAATTAGATCAGGGGGTCTTCCAAGATTTGAACCATCTCTGGGTAGTTCATCTGTTCGGCTCTTTTGCCTCCTCTCTAAATAATCAGCTGGCAAGATTCTGCTACAGACCTGAAAGAAAGATGACTTTTCTTTTTCTTGGATAGGGATGCTCCTGTTTATTTTTCCGCCCTTTCTGTGATATCCATGGTTCTTCTGAAGATTCAGAAGGAATTCCCCAAGATCAGTGTGGTGACTCCCTTTCTGACTAAGTCAACAGTGGTTCTCCCTTCTTTTGGAAATGACCAAGGGCAATTATCACAAGATTCCTCAAATAATGAATGTACTTACACAAGATCAGGGTTGTTTGATACACCCCAACCCCAATCAACTTCAACTGACTGTTTTGATGATAGGGTTTAATTCCCCTTAGGCACCTGTTTCCTGAGGATGTGTAACAGATAATAATGGAGGCTTGAAAGTCTGCTACTAGAAAATAATATAATAGGTTTGTAGATTAGTACTAGGCTAAATGCCTTTGCAGGCTATTTTAAACCTAGCCAATTATCCCATGGGAGAATCAAACCCTGCACCTTGTGTCTGTAAGGTAAACACCTTCACCATTATGTCAAACTCTCAAAAGCAAAGGGAAAAGATTTTCTTGTTGCATCATAACCATCACCCAGGACTAGTTATACTCTGGTTTTACAATATTTGTGTAGGTTGTTACTATTCCATAGCCTTTTTCCTCCTCTGTCAAGGTTCATGTCTGCCCATGGATTCTTCTGTTTCAAGGTATTCTCATGTCAAAATATTTTTGAAAGGAGTTTTACTTTTGAGGCCTCCAAAAAAGCTGGTGACACCTTCTTGGGTTTTGCGTTAGAGAAGCTAAGACTTGCTCCATTTGAACCAACTAATCTGTCTGACTTGAGATTCTTAACATGGAAAACAATTTTACTGATTGCTATGACTTTTGCAAGAACAGTATCTGAGTTGCAAGCTCTTATAATGAGCGAACTCTATCTAATTTTCCACAGGACAGGGTTTCTTTGAGAACTAATCTGTCTTTTATGTCTAAAGTGATATCCAAGTTTACTTTAAATCAAACTATCAATTCCCCCATTTTATTTACTTATTCTAAAAATGAGGGAGAAAGGATACTCATTACTTTGGATGTCCACAGATAACTTGGATACTTTACTGACAGAACTAAATATTTCACATCTTCAGATCAAGTGTTCATTTCTTATAACGGTAGAAGAAGGGGCGACCTATGTCAAATCAGACTATTTCCAAATGGTTGTCTAAGGCTATCACCTTTTTTTATAGTCACTATAACAAACAAAGGGTTAAGCCCCACTCTACAAGAGCTTTTGCTTCATTTATGATTTTTGGAAAGGGCTGGATTCTAGACATATTCTAGAAGCAGCAACTTGCTCCTTTGTACATACTTTTACAGAGTACTGCAATATCAATTCCTTCTGGACTTCCACTGAACTTAATAACTACAGACCCATTGCTTTACTCTCCCCCCTGGCCAAAATCCTAGAAAAATGCATCCATACCCAGGTGCTAAAATATCTCCTAGACAGCAACATCCTGTCACCTACTTAGCATGGTTTCAGACCTGCCCATAGTACTACTACAGCCCTCCTCTGCTTCAGACACAGTAAACCATCTCAAAAACGAAGGCCTGCAGGTGTCAACTCTTTTTTTGGATATGTCCAACGCATTTGACACAGTCTCGCACCAAATCCTGCTAAACAAACTAAACCAATATCACCTATCAAATTCCACTCTTACCTGGTTCCAAAGCTACTTAACTGACAGGTACCAAGCTGTGAAATGGGAAAATTCTCTCTCTCTCTCCTCAGCTGTCCATAACTATAGGAGTCCCACAGGGTTCTATCTTAGGACCACTACTATTCACAATCTTCACAAATGACCTCCATACCTCCACACAGCATGCATTTATCATTCAGTATGCAGATGATACTACCTTAATCTGTGCTGCACAAAACATTCCCACCCTCCTGCAAACAACTCAACTAGCATTCTCTGATGTTGAAAACGAACTTACCAAAGCCCAACTTATTCTCAATACAAAGAAAACTCAGCTTATGATTATAACCAGTTCTAACAAAAACACTGATAACAGTCAATTCACTATCAACTCCACAAATGCTACTCCAATCACTCAAGTGGCAGAGGCTAATCTATTGGGAATAACCATAGACTCCCACCTAAAAATTGATAGTCATCTCAACTTAACTACTAAAAAAGTACATGCCAAACTGGGATCACTGTACCGTACCAAACCATTTCTTACCAACAACACAAGATCAGCCATTGCTCGCTCCCAACTTCTATCCACCCTACTCTATGCATCTCCCATACTGACTAATCTCAACAAAACTGAACTAAGCAAAATGGAAGCCTGCTATAACAGAATTGCCCACTTTGCTGCAAATTGCTCATATAGAACTCATCACTGTACTGGTTTGAGACTGGCTTGAACTGCCCAACCTCCTAACCTACAATCTGCTCTGCCTCTGTCATTCTATCTAATACCTACCCAATAAGTGTCCTACCCTCAAAAACCTAATACATCACTCTGCCAAAAGGCCTCTTAGATTATCAAGCAAACTACTACTAGAAGTCACCAACAGCTACAATAGCTTTGGAGATGCACTATACAGTAGTTCAGTGGCTACAAAATGGAACTCTATCCCCACTAGCATTCAATACACATCATCCAAAGCCTCCTTTAAAGACCTCATCAGGCAACATCTCAAGCAAAGTTGGCAGCGCCATGATTGCTCCCCAGGCTAGTGAAAGCTGATAAGGTACACATACTAAACCTAGAGTCCTTGATTATAGTTTTCAATCTTACTCACAAACACTGGCTAATATACAATGTATGTACTGTGTACCTGTGTACTATGTATGTATTCTACCTATGCTCCAAATTTCAGCTGTACACCACAAATCTATGAATTATCTTTATTTAAAAATTAATATTTTTTGTTTTGTTCTCTCTACTGTAACTATTGATGTGCTGCATACCACTGCAAAAACATGTCTCTTGCAATTTATTTGTATATAGATCATGTCTAAACTAACTGACTCGCTATGTTAAACCCATTTAACATAGCGAGACAGTGTTTTAAAAAAAAGCAACGGAGAAAGGCAAGATCTCCGTTGCTTTTTTTTAGTGTTTCGCTATGTTAAATGAGTTTAACATAGCGAGACAGTTTTAAAATAAGCAACGGAGATGTCCGTTGCTTATTTTAAAACTGTCTCGCCATGTTAAACCCATTTAACATAGCGAAACACTAAAAAAAAAGCAACGGAGAGCTTGCTTTCTCCATTGCTTTTGCCCACAGCTCTGATGTACTGCGCAGGCGCGCAGTACATCAGAACTGCCGCGGATACCAGACATCTGCGGAAGGGCAGTAAACAGGCATTATACTATGCCATTATTTAAGAAAAGTAACAGTTTCTTTTCTTAAATAATGTCATGGTATAATAGCAATAACCCACTTCTGGGTGTGGGTAATGCTAAATTTACCCACGGTTGGCTTTGTTTGGACCAAACCACGCCAACCGTGGGTAAATTTAGCATTACCCACACCCAGGCGTGGGTTATTGCTATATTAATCGCCCATACAGTGATGTATAAACCTGATCACTGCCCATCTCTATCTACCTTGTTCAACCCTATAAAAACCTTAATTCTCTCATGTCAGCAGACAAAGTGCTACTTAAAGTAAACAAATCACACAACTCACATGGTGACTCCTTATACTGTTACAAAATTGCAAAATACTGAAACTCTCTTCCACAACCTATTCTATCCATTGATCATACTCAAAACTTTAAACTGGCACTAAAACAATACTTCATAACTCACTAGATATGCTCCTGCTCTCCTCCTGACTAACCTGTGTCCCCTCCCCCCTATCACACTATATGCAGCTTTCACACATCCTCATAACCTTTGGATGAGGACACTCCCACCTCTCAGTGGAATGTAAATATAAAAAAAATGCATGTTTTTAATACAAATTGTTAATGTAACTCTGTATGATTTTGTAATCTTGTATGCTGCTTTTTATATATATATATATATATATATATATATATATATATATATATATATATATATATATATATATCCCTTTGCATATCTATGTTTCTGGAAGCTTTTCTCCCTGGGTCTGCACTGAAAAAGGGTACTTTGCCCATTCGGATATTACCCGGTAAACAAATGTAAATAAATAAATAACTTTTTTTTTTGTATGGTAGATTTTTCTTCTATATGCAGGTGGAGTATCAGTTTTTAGGTGAGTTGTTAGTGCTGCCTACAGCAATCTATATTATCACTTTTAAATATTTTCATAGCAAATAAATATGCTGGGTACTGCCAGGCATACTAAAATAAATGAACATGTTGATTAACTTTTCAGCTGTAGTAGTGAAAGTGTGTCAATAGTTCCATAGCTTGATCTTTGTACCTTTATATAGCATACTTCTTCCTTGTCTTAATTTTTCGCACTCATTAAGCTGTGTACTCATGACCTTCTCAGAAGACCTTTCCATCAAGTGTGAAGCTGTAGTATTTACTCATGCCTCTACATTTTGAAATGTTTTCATTGGAATGTTGGCATATCACATGACATGAATGGAAATAACACTATCACTCATATCCTGTTCTTTTACTTGAGCATGCATTGTTTTCTGGGAAAAAAGCAGGGAAGGCTTTGTTTGTTTTATAACTTGCAACACATTTATCTAGTACCAGTCACTAATACAGACAAGATAGTGTTCTTATGTATACAACAGCCATTAAAAGACAGTGGACATGCAATCACAGACAGGCATCTTTTTTCAGAAGATAAGTTTTTGTTACTGGTCTGAGCACATGATGAAGCAAAACATCTTTCAGAAAATTTCAAAAGAACCCTTTAAACAGCTGCCTTATCTGCAGAGTAGTAGTGTTACATATAAACTGATAACAGCAAGCATTAGCATAGCTGAATATTACAAAAGTGTCATTTTCATAAACACAAGACTTGTGATCTAACTTGCACATCAGTTTGTCCCACTTTTTCACAAACAGATATCCAAGGGAGCCCAGTGATGTATTTAGAAATCAAAATGTGCTGAGTTTGATTTTGAGCAAGAAGAGTCTAGAAACAAGGTATTAGGCATGAAGAGAAGAAATGAGCTGTGCAAACTTGGATGAAATTAACAAAACATGCTGTTACCAGTAAAACAAAAGTTAAATAAGGTAAAAGCATGTTCTTACATCGACAGTTTACATACGGTACTGCCAATTGTAAATGGAGCTTTCTACATCATATTTCTAAGAGAACACTTGGAAATTAGTGTGGCAAAATATAGTGTGAACAACAACACCAATTTATTATCTCTTCATAACATATTATGTGTCACAGCTTAAAAGAAATAATGGCAAATGCATGATGTGAATATAATAATCGAACAGGAGTACAGTACAATGAAGGTTTACACTTTCTGAGTACCCAAATACCGACTGGTCACTAAAAGGAAAAGATATGGACAGGTGTGATATTAACGAGGTATGGTCTCCTTGCACATAAAACATTTTACATTGGGATCAGCTACTGTTTAGTAAAGTTAGAAAGAAAGAAAAATACAGTAAAATGAACAAGAGAAAAACAGAATGCCAGAAATTACAACCACAGATGGAATATAAAATGCACATAAAATAACATTATAGAAAACAAATACAACATGCAAGACATAAGACGAAGCAGACAGGTATGTAGTTTATTCCACCATACCATCATATCAGGAGTCACTGCTTGCCATATCTCTCTGTCTCCCTAGATTGAATTAACAAAGTGCAGTTACACTTCTGGGCAAAGGGTAGGTCAACCCAATACCCCACCCCTGTAACACAAACATGCCCACTGACCTCTGTGATGTGGAAGGTACATTGAGTATCCAATATGCACAAGATTTGATATTTACATAAATATATAAGGCATTGCACCATCAGAAAAAGGAATAGCAGAGCTAAATATTGGAAGTTACTATACATAATGTATTGTGAAAAACAGAAATTTCTTGTAGTACATACTAAGGTCAATTAAATACTACACATGGGGATTTTACAAAATGCTAACTGTAAGCAATAAACACAAATATTTCTTTAAGTGATAGATTCCTAGCAAAGTAACACTATAAATCCCACACAAACAAAATGTCAAAAATAGTTCATAAGATGCAAAGCATTCATGAGAATAGTAACACCTGCCTTTGATGATGTCCAGTCTTCATCTGAAACCTTTTACTAAAATTGGACGCCATCACAATTTGTTGACATCCAAATAATTAGCATAAAACTTATTCCTGTTAACAGCAGAAAATTCTGTAAACTCTTTGCACATCTCCTGTAGGATGATTACAGTTGGTACTTCCTGAACTTACCCAAGACTCTACATTTGGTTGTATGTTATTTATTGTGAAGACATTGATACAACAGGAAACTGTTGACTATTACCTCAGTTTTACTCATTAATGATGTACAAAGACAAGAATTCCTCATAACAACATAATTATATCACAGAAAATAGCAAACATAAAGAAATGGAACACAGATGTGATGTGATGTAATATCTTCTATTGTCTCAGCATAGGTCCAGTAAAAGATATTGTAAAACATCTGTGCTCCCTTAACTTTGTGTTTTCTGTTAGTGGACCAACACATTTCTTAACTTTTTCTACATAAAATGTCAGGCAGCACCAATGTCATTTTACAATATTCACTATTAAGAGTGCATTTTTGAAAAGGCTATGGTATGCGATATACGATTTCCAGTGATATAAAGGAAGCTTATGGGGGAAATTACATTGACCTGACTGTGCAACTGTGATGTCCCTACTCTGGGCCCATAATCAAGGAACCCCAGTCCTTACAACTGACACCAGTGAGGGGACATCCATTTTGAACACAAATGGATACACACAGTATTTTCAGATGCAGCTCTCTGCACCAAGCATGGTTTCTCTTATGAGCACACAGGGAACACATTCCACCCTGAGGCTGGGTTTTCATTTCTCTCTCCAGACACTAAATAGGATTCCCCACTGACACAGCTTTAGAACTGAGTCCTCAGCTGAGTGTTCCAAGCTAAGTCCTCCATCACCCTCTTTGTGAAACCAGTGCTCTGCATCTCTGCTTCAAGTATCTGACACACACACACACGCACACACACACACACACACACACACACACACACACACACACACACACACACACACACACACACACACACACACACACACACACAACTAGGAAAGGCTTGCACAGATTTTCCAGCTACACCTCTTATGCCCAGACTATAAGGTGGATACTGTCACCAAAACCCTCCAAAGTCAGCTACTCTAAGATTTTACAAGGGTACCCAATTATACTGAGTAAAATTAATACTAATACAAATGGCAGTGTTTGACCAATGCAGCAAGGCTTTCAGGAGCAGCCACAGTGTCACCAAATAAATAGAAGTACTCTCAAAAGTTAAAATATTCTTTAAAAGACCAGTCATGATGAAAAGTTTAAATATATTTAATAATAAATAATAAAAGAACATGAAAATACTAAATATCCATTTATAATACACACTAGACTTTCAACCATAGGAAATATTAAAATAACACCAATGGAAAGATTCACACAGATGCAGAAAAGCAATACTTAACTAATTGCACTATATTTTCCTAACTGATCTAAAGAATTACTGTCTCCTAGTTCACTTACTAGAGCAAGGCAGGATGATGTGGGTGAGGAGGCCTTCTTTGTCAGGTTTCACAAACAGACTTCCCTGAGACTTCTGTCTCATCTAGAATTAAAACATCATTTCAGTGCTGGATTGCAGAATGACATTGCATACATCTGGTCACCTGACTCTGGTTCCCACACTACTCCCTTTACTAGAAACTGAACCAGAATCTAACACATATGTGTCATAATATACATACATAGAGTTTTGCTAAGATGTGTTATAGCATCTGGAGGCTATAAAACCATTTCAAAAAATTCCACCCTTCAAGAGGACAATACAGTAGGATTCCTAGTCTTGGTTTTCACAGACATTTTGTTTCTGGCTACAATCAGAACTGTAAGATGCAATCTTTATGGCCTAAACCAGGCAATTTAATTTCAGACTATTTTTCAAAGTTAGCTGGACTGAGATTAACCTCTTCTTTTCCAGTATCCAGTATCCTCTGTTACAATATATTAATTTCAACAGTTACAATACAGTCTGACATACAGGTGCATTTCTTTTATGCCCAGCAGGACCCACTGTTGGTACATTTTTTAACAAAAGCAGCTTTACAAATACATTTTCAACACAAGCACCTGTGCAAATCAGTTTGATATTCAAATGGCATATAATTCTTTACAAAACTCCAGCTAGCTATGCTGGCATATGTTACACATCCACTGCCCTACATCTCTTGGCATAGCTGATAATACCTCACATCATCACAACAACTCCTAACAGGTGAGTGACTGTTTGGTAGGTCCAAAGTTAGGGGCTAGAGTAGCAAGGTAAAGATGAGCAAGATGTCCATCAAGCCCTGAAATGGTATCATAAATGCAGGAACTAGAGAGTCAGATCCTGAGATATTATAACCTGAGACACAGTTTAGTGGGGCCTCGTTCTTACAGGATCTGGTAAACTGAGCAAAATGCAGTTCCAGACCTAATCACTTTGCCCTCAACCACAACCACAAGAAGTGTCAACTTTTCTACTGATTTGAGATCTAGTTTGTTTCAAAAAAGTAGAAGCATGCAAAGTAGCTGTTAAAAAGTGGAGTAGTTTTGCTATGGAGATTGTAGCAGTAGTAGTAACATCAGAGAATTTAATTTGCATTGTGCAGAAGTTTGGATCTGAAATTTGAAATAGAAGGCTAGTGTGGTCTGTAGTTTGGGCTTAGGTGAGGAGGTAGCTGGTTATTGCGATGTTTAGTTCTTTACAAATGATAAATCAAACTAAAGTGGTGATAATCATTTCAATGAATGTAGTAGAAATATGGTATACAATGGTTGTAATCTGCAATGTTTTATGAATTGCTGCATTGTGCATTTGCAGTGTGGAGCAAGGGGAATTTGGCATATGGAGGCATGCTTCCCTTTTGGAGGCAGTGATTATGTGCTCATAGGAGCTATTGATAGTGGAGAGGGGTGCTCCTAAGAGGTGAGGATAGGCCATCACCACCATGAAGGGGAAGGGAGATGGTTCCAGTAGAAGAGGATAGGCCACCTTAATACAGGCAACCTGCCCCACTCCCTACCACCCAACTCCTGGTGGGGAACAGAAAACTGATATAGATTATTTGGCAGGAATGTCTTTGCAAGCCCAAGGTTATGAGGCTCCCATTCTGCTGGACCAAATGACCAGTTGACTGAAAGTAGGGAAGCCATTGGGCAAGGTCCCTGGGGGGAAGAAACACAAAGTCAGCTACTGCATTCCACTGTTTACAAACAAATGGCACAATTCATAGATTAGTACTAGGCTAACTGCCCTTGTGAGCCATTTTAAGCCTAGCCAGTTATCCCTTGTGAGACTCAAACCCTGTATGTTGTGTTTAGTTTCATAGTTTCATAGTTTCATAGTATAGTACTAGGCTATCTGCCCTGAGGCATTTGTAAGCCTAGCCATAGTGACGTGGCTTTTGCCACCCCATGAAATGGTACAAAAATGTACAGAATAAATGTAGAATACTGTGCCTCTGTCTAGTAATTGACACAATGAAGGTCCCCTTATATAATAGAATTAGTTTACTGTGCCCCTGTCTAGCAGTGACACAGATGTGACCCCTGGGGTAAACTTACGATCTCCCATCCACTCATCAAGATTTCTCTTGAAGAGAGTCAGTGAGGGGCTCTGCCTAATACGAACCGGGATCCTGTTCCAAAGCATGGGAAGCCTCTGGGTTATGAATCTATCCCTTGTTAAGGTGTTTGTAAGGCAAACACCTTAACCATTAGGCCATCCTCCCACTGATTAAGACAGAGACAACCTAACAACCCTATATAACACTATGAAGCGACCCTGCTGTTTTCCTGCAGCTTTGCTCTTTTTGTCCTTATATGATAATACAAAGATATACACAGACAAAAGGTGTATATATGGTTCTCAGTCTATGTGTATACATTGTTTTTTTATTAACATTCTGCATGGAGAAGAGTTGGAGGCCAGTTGAGATCAGCCAGCAGTCTAGACAGAGAGAAATAGAAAAGCATGCATTTTGAATGTGAATCTTTCTGAAGCTGTGGCACTCTAAGAAACCCATACTACTCATATTACTCCTTTTGAAACTGAAGATTTGATGATTTCTTTGTTGCCAATGAAGCTAATTTATGAGAAAAAAGGACCATGTAAATGCACTTTGCTTGTTTTCCAACACAAACCATGTTTTAGACAGACAAGACAGCTTAACAATCTCCCACAGGGGGCATGCTGTTCAACTGTTTATCTCTTTAAATAGTCCATGTTGTTTCTTACAATTGTTTTCTTCCCTTTCCTGACAGGAGGGGTGATGTAATGAGGAAGGATGTTTTTGTAGACAAAATGACCAAAATATTCATATATAAAATATAAATAAGGAGGTTTTGTCTGAGAAGATAAAGGTTTTTGTTTCAACATGCATTTTCTAAATAGTAAGTGCAGATCATTGTGTGTATTGTACCTAGTCAGCCACTGTAGCTAGATAGCACATGCATATAAGTTACTGAGCAAATGCAAGATCAGTGCCATTTTGCATAGTCAGTCAGAGTGAGTGCAGGCATGAATGGAGATGCTCATATGACTGTGTTTGAAGTAATGACTCAATCAGCTTAATTATATGCTTCAGTTACAGCTCCTGATGTGTTTATGCACAGTAAACAATTTGAACCCATCACAGTGCCTTAGGATCTTCTTTGAATTCAAGAGACATGCGACATGGTGTTAGACTGGGATCCAAAATTGAAGCAACTTGTAAACCATGAGGCACACAGTTAGAAGTGGAGAAATATACAGAAGCCAACTTGCAAACAGGTCAGCAGTTATTCAAAGGTACTTAAACTTGTTTAAATGATTTTTTCAGTCGCTGAATAAGTGGCAAAGCATTCAAAATATTCAGAATAATTACTGAGATAAACAAAATGTCTGAAATAGTAACATACTGATAAAAGTATTCAGAATAAATACAAAAGTGGTTGAAATAATTTCCAAAGTGTTAAAATGTATGAAAAGGCTATAATGAATTTTTTCACAATGTACTACTTTTTTGCATTAACTAAAACTTTTAAGTTTCTGGAATGTTCACAGTGTTTGTATAGTGTTAAAGTAAAGCCTTTTCAGATAGATTGTTGTGCATCTGAGCATAATTACAAGTACCTGGTCTATGCTTAAATTTAAACAAATTTTGTTGTTATGGCAGAGGTATTTTCTAGACCTGGACTGCTGGTGTTTGATAATAATATTGCTGAGAATTGGCGAGTGTTTGAGCAAGAATATGTTATTTTCATACAGACTACATTTTCTGATAAAGATGCACATATCAAGGCATTCATATTTCATAATTTAGCTGATTTGGAAGCCATTGAGGGGAAACATTCATTTGTGTATGCACCTGCCATGTATGCAAGGGAGGGGGAGAACTGCCATATTGTGATACAGACTGAAATGCAGGAAGACTCTGAGTGCTTAAAATATAAATTTAGAAAAATGTGTAACCCTCATATGAATATTACAATAGAAACGCACATGTTTTACACAAGAAATCAATAGCCAGGTGAAACTATAGCAGCATATATTACCGACTTAAGAAATAAAGCTAAATGTATACCCATTATAGAGTACAACGCACCTTTTGGTATGTACTTCACAAGACATCTGCAACAACTGGAAAAGCCGCAGAAATACCTCACAAAGAGGATTACTCAAACAGATGCCCTACGCAGACCGTCTCAAAAAACTCCAGCTTTACTCCGTTGCATATCGCCTACTCAGAGGTGATCTCTGCCTAACATACAAAGCTATGTCAAACCCAGAGCTGTTGGACATGCTTCACTTAAAGAAATCCCAATCCCTCTGAGCTACACGCTCTAGGGACCTAAACCATGTCATCACCATAAACAGAACATGCCAGAGGGATAGATTCCTGTCCCAGAGATTTCCCATACTCAAGAATAAACTACTTATCTATATCAAACAAAGCTCCTCATTAGCACTCTTCAAGAAAAATCTTGATGATTGGATGGGAAATAGGAAATTCACCCCGGGGATCACCTCTGTGGCTCTGCTTGACAGTGGCACAGGAAAATAATTTTCTTGGGTGGCAAACATCAGGGCACTTTTTTGGCTGGGCTTGTATAGGCCCCAGGGCCGATAGCCTAGTACCTACCTATGAACCTATGAAAACGTGCAGACTTGTTGATCTGAGAGATGAGATGATAAAAAACAGGCTTGTGTGTGGTGTTAACAATGATGCATTGAGAAAGCTTTTGCTTCAAGTGATTTAATTTTGAGCAAAGCCATTGAGATTTGTCAGATAAATGAGCTTAAGGGAAGCATATGAATATGCTTACGGTTCCACTTTATAATTGCAAAATACTGAAATCTTGAATTTCAGTATTTTGCGACCATAAAGGCGAATTTTTAAAATGTTGAAAGTGCATAATCACAAATTTGAATATTTCAGATTCACGGTTATGGCTTTACGTTACGTGACGTGCACTGTTTGGTTTGGTTGTTGTTCATTGTAGTGTATGGATTTACTTGGAATTTCAAGTAAGTGAGTGTTTTGTAAGGGTTTTGGGTGGGAGTTTGAATGTATGTGAGATTGTTTGTAAGTTGTATGTGTGGGTTAGGGTAGGAAGGTGAATGTATGAGTGTGTAATTGTTGGATGTGTTGGTGTTTGTCTATGTGTGTAGGTAAGCAATTTTATTTCTGAATGTTCAACCAAAGAGATACGTGCGTGTGTGTGTTTGTGTGCACGAGGGACTGTGGAATGTCTGGGTGTGAGTGTACTGTCTTCTACTGTTTGTGCAATCTCGGAGTTAGTATATATAAGTAGGGGGGGTGTGGGGGCTTGCCCCCCACATGGGGGATGCATGGGGGCTTGCCCCCCTGCTTATGTGTAGTGTAGATATGTGGATGGGTGGTGTTTTGTTTTTTTGTGTTTATTTGTTTTGTAGTATGGGTGTTGTGGTTTATGTGTGGTGTGGTGTATGCTGTGTGTTTGGGATTTGTAGATTCGGGATTGTGAAGGTTTGGTATTTGAAGGTTTCTACTTTATGGTCGCGAAATACTGAAATTCGAGATTTCAGTATTTCACAATTATAAAGTGGAACCATGCTTATGAATGAGAAAAACGTGCATGCAATGCCTGCCAGGGTGAATGTTGATAGTGTACAACACAAAGCTAAGCTGAAAAAGAAATATAAACAGATTGGGGTCACAACACCCAACCTCATTGTTAGCTGTTGTAATTGTGGAGGCAGTCATGAACCTAAACGATAAAAGTGCTTAGTTTGGTCAGTAGTGCCACAAATGTAGAAAGTGGAATCATTTCAAAAGGCTTTGCAAGTCTAAAGTGGTACATACTTTTATTAAAAGACAGCATCCAAGAAGTAAGTAGATCAGCTAGAGAGCTGTGAGCAAACCTTCTATGTTGATGGTGTCTCTGTGACTGATGAAACAGTTAGCACAGTAAATTATCAGTTGGCAGCAAAGAGTGAAATATTTTGTACTGTTTGAATTCATGAGAAACCTGCAGAGCTTAAAGTAGACACTAGATCCAAGTACAATGTTATATCAGCACAAATGTTTGCTAAAGTAAAAGATGGTGAGAAACTTGATTCAGCAAAGTGTGCAAAACTAGTTGCTTATGGTGGTGAAGAGATTCAAACTGATGGCGCAGTAGTTCTCACATGTCATTCTTCTGGGAACAGCTATGACTTGCAGTTTTACATAGATAAAATACACTGCTGTCATTGTTAGGCTCAAAAAGACAGTCTGAGAATGTGACTGATTTCATTTAATAAAGAGATCCACCATATAAGTCTGAACAACAACGGTAGTTTTACACAGAGCATTTTAGTGAATATGTTGGTATTTTCAAAGACGAGATTGACAAACTTCCAGTCACATATTCTATGAAGCTAAACCATGAAATAAGCCCAGATGTCAGATCAGAAAGGATGGTTCTGGTAGCAATGCAGAACAAAGTAAAAACAGAGCTTGACAAAATAACGAATTTAAGTATCTTTACTCCGGTAAAAGAACCAACTGAATGGGTATCCTCCATGGTCATAGCACATAAGAAAAGCTCAGATGATATTTGAATATGTATTGATCTGAGAGATTTAAACATTGAGCTTAAACGTCCTCATCATCTGATGTGCACAGTAGAAGAAGTAGCTGCTCTCATGCCAAATGCCACTGTTTTTTCAGTTTTAGATGCAAAAAATTCACTTTGGCAAGTTTTGCTGGATCACAAATCTTCATTGTTAACCACTTTCAGTACGCCATTTGGTAGATACAGAGTTTTGAGAATGTCATTTGGGAAAAATTCTGCCAGTGAAGTATTTCAACGTGCAATGGAACAAATTTTTTCTGGTTATCCATGTGCTGTCATAGTAGACAACATTATTATAGGGGGTGATGGTGAAGTTGAACTTAATAGAAACCTCAAGAAAGTTCTAGACCATGTCACACCTTTGCAACATTTTCTTGGTATGGTCAGCTATTTAGGAATGTTCATCCCAGACCTGAGTGAGCTTTCAGCACTCTTACGTGAGTTGACATGTAAAAATGTAAACTGGTCTCGGTTGGAACAACACCAAAAAACATTTGATATTCTGAAACAGAAAATTGCCAGTCCATCCACACTGAGATATTATGATGTTCACAAACTTGTAGCTCTTTCATGTGATGCTTCAAAGTATGGTCTTGGTGCAGCATGTCATCAGGAAGGCATACCAGTAGCTTATGCATCCAGAACTTTAACCCAAACTGAGATGTAGTATGCACAAATTGAAAAAGAACAATTGGCAGTAGTGTTCACATGTTCGAAGTTCAATGATTTTATTTATGGCAAACCTTTTCAAACAGAGACTGATCACCAACCTCTAGTGACAGTTCTGAAAAAGCCAATACATACAGCCCCAGCACTCTTGCAATGCATGATGTTAAAACTGAAAAACTACAATTTCAATATTGTCTGTACAAAAGGCACATTTCTATATCGTGCTGATGCTTTGTTGAGAGCACCCAGACAAACAACAGAACAGCATGACAATCAGAAAGCAGACTTTGAAGTCATGGAAGTCAGAAATTTATCCTCATCATGTCTTGTTGAACTCAGAAATCACACAGCTGCAGACCCAGTTCTACAGAAGCTGAAACGTGTTATCAGTCAAGGATGGCCAGCATGACAAACCAGTTTACCACTTGACATTCAGCAGTATTTTCCCTACAGAGATGAGCTCATGATGGAAGATGGAATCATCATGAAAGGTCCTAAAGTGGTAATTTCTTCAGCATTCCTACAGGAATATACCAACATTTTGCATCGTGGTCACCCAGACGGTTCTGATTCAACCAAAAGAAGGGCAAGAGGTATAGTATTTTGGCCTTCTATATCAAAAGATATACAGAAGAAAACTCTCTCATGTTCCATTTGCAACAGTACTAAATTGCAGCAACAAAAAGAACCACTTCAGCTAAACCAGATTCCTGAATTACCATGATTGACAGTTGCTACTGATATTTCAAATGGAATGGTCAATATTACTTAGTGTTAGACTCTTATTCGAATTAGTTTGACATTGATTTTCTTCCTAACTTAAAGTCTAGCACTGTCATTACAAAATTGAAGAGAGATTTTTCTGTTCATGGTAGTCCGCACAAAGTCATATCTGGCAATGGTGCACAGTTTACAAGTCAGCAGTTCAAGAATTTTCCTGAGTCTTGAGACTTTGTCCATGTTACTAGTAGTCCTGAGTATCCACAGTCCAATGGATTAGCTGAGCGTGCAGTTCAAAGTGCAAAGTACTTGCTGGCAAGATCCAGGAGAGATGGTGCCCATGTTTTTCTTAACTTACTTAATCTCAGAAACATTCCTCGAGATAATTTGCTTGGTTCACCTGCTCAGAGATTGACATCCAGACAGACTAGAACAACTCTTCCAATCAGTAAACAATTATTGATTCCAAATACAAAGAACAACAGAATGGTCAAGACTCAACTTTTGAGAAAACACCAGTCACAAAAGTTCTATGATAAATCCAGCAAACCTCTTGGACCGTTAAGACAAGGAGAGATTGTGAGAATGCAAACCTTTACAGGATATTACTGAGTGGGAATTGTGAAAGATTTTTGTGAAGAACCGATATCTTACATCATACAATCTGAAGGAATGGATTTCAGGAGAAATCAAAGAAACTTACTACCAGTCTCCGACCAGTGACGCAGCAGACTGCCTGTGACAGAGACTCTCTTTCTTAGGTCATTCCATGCTTGTTCAAATTCCAGAGGACATTGTACTTTCTTCAAGTAATCCTGAGATAATTCCCAAAGTTCCAATTGTAAAAGAATCTCCAGAGATTGCCCTCATTGCTAAACCCAGTTTTTATATAACCAGATTGGGTAGAATTTCCAAACCCAATCCGAAATACACAGTGACTTGCACTTTTCATTTGTTGTTAAATGTTGATGTGATATCTAGCTTGTTAGAAATATCTTGTTCTTCTATTGCATGATGAACAAATCAAAGAGGGAGGATGTAGATCATTGTGTGTATTGTACCTAGCCAGCCACTGTAGCTAGACAGCACATGCATATAAGTTACTGAGCATGTGCAAGATTAGTGCCATTTGGTGCAGTCAGTCTGAGTGAGTACAGGCATGAATGGAGATGCACATGCATGTGTGTTTGAAGTAATGAGTCAGTCAGTTAGCTTAAGTATATGTTCCGGTTACAGTTCCT
>NC_056728.1:1816633155-1816708155 GCF_019279795.1 Protopterus annectens | reverse complement strand
ATAATAGAAAATATTTCTATAAATGCATTCCTAAGGCAGAGAAAACACGAATGGTGCTCATTATTTATTAGAAATTGGCAAGAGATGTAAAAAATGTAATAAAAGGAAAGTTCCTGAGAATTAAGCATTTCTTCCAAACATGTAAATCAACACTAACAAGAACAGGAGAAAGCAGAAAACACAGCAATAATGTAGAATTAATTGTTTAATAAGTGCTTTCACGTTTTGCTGTGATGCTTCATCATAGGTTCATAGGTAGGTACTAGGCTATCGGCCCAAGGGCCTACGTAAGCCTAGCCAGCAAGGTACCATAGCTTATGCCACCCAAGAAAGTTATTTTCCTGTGCCACTGTCCAGCAGAGACACAGAAGTGATCCCCGGGGTGTATTTCCTATTTCCCATCCACTCATCAAGATTTTTTTTGAAGAGTGCTAATGAAGAACTTTGCTTGACATAGATGGGTAGCTTGTTCCAGAGTATAGGAAGACTTTGGGACAGGAATCTATCCCTCCAGTGTGTCCTGTTTATTGTGGTGACAAGTTTTAGGTCCCTAGAGCATGTAGCTAGGAGGGATTGGGATTTCTTTAGGTGTAGCATGTTCAACAGCTCTGGGTTTGACATAGCTTTATATGTTAGGCAGAGATCACCTCGGAGTAGGCGAAATGCTACGGAGTAAAGCTGGAGTTTTATGAGGCGGTCAGTATAGGGCATTTGTTTGAGGCCAGTAATCCTCTTTGTGAGGTACTTCTGTGGCCTTTCCAGCTGCTGCAGATGATGAGAACCCTTTTATGATGAGGTGTGCCACGCAGAAGGACTTCCTGACTACTGTGGCGATGTGACTATCAAAGGAGAGACTACTGTCCACCTGGGTCCCAAGGTCTCTTATCACGCATTTGGTGTTAAGTAGATTGCAGCCTATGTGGTAGTTCATGGGTACAGAGTTTTTACCAAAGGGGATGACACTGTACTTTTTGGCATTGGGATTGAGGCCATGGCTCTGACACCAGGCATCTGTCTCAGTGAGGCCCTTCTGTAGGATGTCCACATCATTTGGGGACTTGACTATGGCTCCTAGTTTGCAGTCATCTGTGAACTTCGTCAGCCAGAGGCCTTCTGTGTTAGTCTGTACTTCAGAGAAGTAGATACCAAACAGGAGAGATCCCAGGATGGAACCCTGTGGTACTCCACTTGCCGCTGCCTTGAGGTCAGATTTGGAGTCTGCAACTTTTACAGTGTGGGTTCTGTCAGTGAGCCAGTTGGCAACCCATCTTGTGATGTATGGATTTATACCTAGTTTAGTGAGTTTAGCTATAATTCCAGAATGGGGGATGGTGTTGAAAGCCTTAGCGAGGTCAAGATAAGCTGTGTGAACCACCTTATCCTCATCCACGGCTTTGGTAACTGCCTCAAAGAAGTCGATCAGGTTCAGGAAGCATGATCTGCCTTTCACAAACCCGAACTGGGTGGGATCCAGAGTTTGGAGGTTACCAATGTCTTTGTTTATGAGTTCCATGATGATATGTTCCATGGCCTTGCAGACCAGGCTCATCAGGCTAATAGGTCGATAGTTCCCGGGATCAATGGTGGCTCCCCCTTTGTGGAGTGGGATAACTGTTGCTGTGTGCCATTCAGTGGGCACAAAGCCTGATGCGAGGCTATTATTGAACATGGTGCTTAAGTGGGGAGCCAGTTCGTTCTGAAGTTCATGTAAAACGCAGCCTGGGATGTTGTCCGGTCCCATGGATGCTGTGTTTTTGGCTTTAGAGAGTGCAGCTTTTACCTGCATAGTTGTGATTACAGGGACATAAAATCATAAAAAAAATCATAAAAGACATGTTCTAACCTAAACTACAGCAATCTAATCAAATCATCTAATTAAACATCCTACATAGAATACAACCTGTTAAAACCTAGAATAAAAATGTAATACAGCAACCTAACAATTGATCATCTGTTTAAAGGTCTGTTAATCAAAAAGGGCTTAATGGATACCCTATCATTCAAGCCATAGCATTTGTCGGCTTATAGCTGAATGATCCATTTAATCTCACACCTCTCTGTATTGTTATTAGCATTGCCAAGTCATGTAACCCTGTGAATCAACTCTAAAACTATAAATTTAAACTTATGCGTCAATCCCTCACTAAGCACATGCCTTGCTAAAGCATTTGTTTTTGTCTTCTTTATTGATGGCATATATATGTTCCCTGATGCTTTCTCTTAAAGTTAGATTTGTTTTTCATACACAGAAAGCAGGACACTTAGTACAATATGCTAAGTATATTAATTCCCTTGTCCTGCAATCAAATTATTTTCGAAATTCATATATTTTATTGGTAATGGGATATTTGAAGTTGTCATTCTCATAGCGTAGTAGTCTTTTCAACGATTTCTTATTCTTATAAGAAAAACTGGGGTTTTCACCTAATAATTCCTTAGGTTTATCATCTGTCATGAGAATTTTCCAATTCCTATGTATAACATACTTTATGTCTTTATTATTCTTTGTGTATGGAATCACCATTCTACTTTTATTTGAAGCTTTCCGATGTGTCTTTTCAATAGGAATAGTATCTAAACCATAGTTCCTAAAGAAGGGTCTGCCCTTTCATTTACAATCAACTATTTCATTAAATGATGAGAGGGAACATTCATGTGACTTATATTCTCTCTGTATGTAGTATAGTATCCATACTAATTAATCTAGATACCCTCAAACTCTGTCCTTTCACTTTATTTATATAAATATGGAGAGGGTGCATACTATCTCTATGGAGAAAATTATTTATTTTACATTCCTTCGTGTATATACTAGTAGAAATACCAGTTTCATCCTTCTTAACTGTCACATCTAAAAAATCTATACTACTTTTGACCACATGCCTGTGAATTTAAAAAAAAATCTGTAGTTGTATTTAAATATGCTATAAAACCTATCAGCTCATTTTCTGTGTCTGCCCAGACAAAAAAACACATCATCTACAAATCTCCTATAATATAATACACGTCATGAATAATTCATATTTGATAAATTGTAAGTATTTTCCCAAAAGCCCATTACAAGATTGGCAAATGAATATGGAATTTAAGCATGTATAATCTGATAAAGCATCACTGCAAGACGTGAAAGCTCTTATTAAACGATTAATTATACATTATTGTCATGTTTGCTGCTTTCTCCTATTTTCGTCAGATATAGAAAATGCTTTGTCACTGAAAATCTGTAGATGATACACTTTGCTTTACAGTTTTAAGGGAGGCAACAAATAAAAAAATTGAAAAAACCCAGCATATATAAACCTTTGAAATTATTGATTAAGATACAGTCATCTAGCCTAATAAACTGTATCAGGCTAAAAGCTTCAGGCATAGATGAAATAACAAATAAAGATGTCAAATCTCTCAAAAAACTACTTGCAAAACCCATACATTTGATTATTACACAGTGTTGTAAAATAGCACAAATACCACAAGCTAGGACACACATTTAATAAAAGCAAATTTCAAGAGAAAGAGGCTGCATGATAACATAAAGAATTCTAGATCCATTAGTCTTCTGAATAACACAGATAAGGCTACTGAGTATTCTATTTTAAAAGTCATATTGGAAGAATTAAGCAGTACATGTCCACAGAGTATATGTATATATATATATATATATATATATATATATATATATATATATATATATATATATATATATATATATATATATACACATCACCATGCATATATTAAAGATAGATTAGTAATTACCTATAATCACTTTTTTTCTACAATAGCATTAGACGAAAAGATTCAGATTGATATAATTCATGACTTTTCATCAGTCTTTGCTAGGCTAGACCAAAAACTATTTTGACCAAAATGGTCAAGATGGGTGTTTCCAGTTAGGAAGATTTGTGAATGGCTAGGGAAACTGTAGAGTATTATAGAAGCTGATGCCTTTGAGATACCCAGTGTGTCCTTTGTTTCTAGAAAGCCCTAATAGCTAAAATGGTAAGAGCTACACATACTTTGGTATCCACTGATATGGGAAGTCCATGAATTTCTAAAGTACTAACTTGTGGGGTATATAGGTCAATGAGTGCTTACATGATATATCTATCCACTCTAAAGCAGTCAAGTATCTGCTGATCTCTCTGCTGGTGCAATCTCACTCTTTGACCATATCCCTGTTCTTAGCTTGTACGCTATATGATGCCTCTTGTTGACTGGTAGCCATGCTAAAAACTGCTGCTGCAGAAATGTCACTGATTCTCCTAGCATTTTTGCCCTTGTAGTGTTACAGCATTTGGCATACTTTTTGCCTTTATGCTCAGTTGCAAGTACATGTACTACTTTGACCTGCTGACTTATGAATCACTATCTGCTTTCCAAGATCTTCCATTGCATCCTGCTATGCACTCATTAGACTGTGCTCTTTCATTTGTTCATAGGTTCATAGGATGATACTAGGCTACTGACCCAGAGGCCCTTATAAGCCTAGTCATGAATTTTGCCCATATTCCCACAAAGTCAGCACCTGTTTCCCTTGTCTAGCAGGGACACAGGTTGGATCCCAGGGATGCATTTTCTGTTTCTTATCCAGTCATCCAGGTTCCTCTTAAAGAGGGCTAGTGAGGTACTCAGCTTGACATGATGATAAAGTCTATTCCACAGATGGGGGAGTCTTTGGGACACAAATCTATCCTGCCAACAAGTTGTATTAATGTCACAGACCAGATTGATGCCTTGCATGTGGGTTGGCGAGTGGAGTTTGACTTATGGATATGCATCAACTCCATCAAGGCTGGGTCTGAGATGGCCTTGTATGCCAGACACAGATCACCTCTGAGCAGTCTGTATGAGACTGAGGAGAGGGATTGGACCTTTAGCCTATCTGTGTAGGACAGGTGCTTGAGACCTTGGGTTTTCTTGTCAGGAACCTCTGTGACCTCTCAAGCTGCTGCATGTGCTTGGCAAGGTACATGCTAAAGGGGGCATTGTACTCGATAATGGGTCTGATAAGGGAGGAATACAGGGATGTTGGATTTCCTTGTTCCTGGATGAAATACCCTTACTTATGAGGTGGGCCATATAGAAAGCCTTCCATACAAGGGAGGCAACATGGTGGTCAAAAGTCAGGTTGCTATTAACCTGGGTGCCTAAGTCCCTCACAACTAATTGCTTGCTTAGTACATTGTTATTAATGTGATAATTAGTGGGGATGCCATTTTCCCAAAAGGGGATGATGTATTTCTTGGTATTCAGTTTGAGGCCATTCTTCTGGCACCAATAAGTAGTTTGGGTAAGGCCCTCTTGGAGGATGTTCACATCACTAGGGGAATTTATGACAGTACCCAGCTTGCAGTCATCTGCAAACTTTGTCAGCCACAGACTACTGTTTTTTGGTTTTCACCTCAGAAAAGTATATCCCAAATAGTAAAGGCCACAAGACAGATTCTTTGGGTACATCACTCATTACAGGTCTACTACTAAAGGTGGCTTCTTCTATTTTGACTGAGTGGGTTCTATCAGTGAGCCAGTTAGCTACCCATCTGGTGTCATATGGGTCATTGCTGGGAGAGTTTATCTATTATGCCCGAGTGGGGAATAGTGTCAAAGGCTTTTGCAAGGTCAAGGTAGGTGGTATGCACCACCTTCCCCTCATCCATGGCTTTGGTGACTGTTTCAAAGAAGTCAACCAAGTTTAGCAGACATAATCTCCCTTTGACAAAACCAAACTGCCTGGGGTTAAGAGTCTGGAGGTTAAAAATGTCCTTGTTTATAAGGTCCATGATAATGTGTTCCATGGCCTTGCAGATCAGGCTAGTTAGGCTGATGGGCCTATAATTGCCTGGTCAGTGGATGCTCCACCTTTGCATAGAGGGATGACAGTGGCTGTCCTCCATTTGGCTGGGATGAAGCTGGTGATCAGGCTTTGTTTGAATAGGGTGCCTAAAGGTGCTGGGAGCTCTTGCCCAAATTCATGTACGATGCAGCCAAGGATGTTGTCGGGTCTCATGGAGTCTGTATTTTTTTGTCTTTGAATATATAATTATTAATTCTTTTGGATAACCATTTTTCTGTACCTTTTATCACATTGCTCTATAGTACTACAGGGTTGTATGAATCACAATCTAGCTGTATGCTCTAGATTTTAATACAATATCACCTGCATACTTTGCAATGTTACTATAATTATCAGCCTATGTGGTTAATGACAGCTTCCTTGTCACCTTAGTATAACTATCTTTTTTAGCTCTTGACTTTCGTAAACACCATATTATTAGATCGTCAGTTCCTCCTTAAACAGTAACACATGAAGTGGCATGGAGAACATTCACTATAAACTCTTTTCCCTTCAATAAATCCTGCATAAGGAGATGAGTAGGTGGTTAAAGTATGGGCAGCACACTTCCAAAGAAAGTAGATTGTCAGCAATGTTCTGAAAGACTTAAGTCTGATAGACACCCTTCTGTAGATTCATCAAAATCCAGTAAGATTTTCATCCCTAAATTTTTATTTTAACACTAGGTTAACCTGTAATTCATATCTTGTGTTTTGTCAACAGATACAAAATATAAATAGAAGAATGGCTATAATATGTACTGTTTATCCCAGGTCAAAAAATAAGCATACTAGAGCAGAATGTTTTTTAAAATAGATTGTTCGAATAGCTCTTGCATAAGGATGATTGTTTAAGGTTGTATTGCTCATGTATTATCTGATATAAATAAGATTTTAATACCTGGAAGTTTTGTTGTGCTAGACTTCTTTTTCACAGAAACATATGAATCAAGCTAATGAACTTTTGTTGTACAAAAAGATGCAGTTTAAAATAATGCATTTTAATTGCTCATTAATTACTGCTTGTAGTGTTCATACTGTGACGTAAGAGCATTGCTGAGCAAGTAACACATTACCTGATGCAATGAATGGAAAAGGCAGGCTCTGGTTCATTAAAATGCCTCCTGTGTATATCGATTTTTAAATGCAATAACGCTGTGGCGACCCCTAACCGGGAAAAGCCGAAAGACACAACAACAACAACAAATGTGATATATTGCATCCTAAAATGGCAGCAACATAAACAAAATGCACAAAAAAGATCCATTTTACATTGTCTTATAGGTAAACTGGAAACTCAGTCTAAAAGTATTCATTAGTTATTAATAATAATTAATGCAGTGTCATCAAAAGTGGCATTTTTGTAGCACCTATTCAAGATTTATGTGTTTATATATCCTGGTTGATGGCATGTGTTTTGCAGATCTGTGGTGGTAGAAGTCTTAAAAATTACTCTGCACTTGTTAGATCCACATCAACAGGTAATGAGCTCTTCTCTTTCTAGATGAACAGTCCCATCCCTGTGCTATGGCATACACTGCTACCTGCAGAAAGAGAATATGAGGTGTAGCCAATAAAAAGGAATAGCAACGGGGAATTTCATGTACATGTTTCATGTGATCTGGTTAACATGCTTTGCAAAGTTACATATTTAAAATTATCTAATGCAGGACATAAAACTGAAATCATGAAAAGCAGATTGTTCATGTTGGCAAGACCTTTATTACCAGACTTTCTGATTTACCTTTATTAGCTCCAATTCTTCCGTAGGCTGCCTATGAGTATATGACTGATAACAGTACAAAGTATTTAAGTCAATGAGTATGATTTAAGACAAAGCATACAGACAACAGTATTTTATTATCCAAAACCTTCACATGCTAGAATTTATAAAAGAAGCCAAAATAATAATAAAATTCATATATTTAAGTGATGCCTTGTCATTCCCATGCCTGCTCAGAAAGAATTAATGACTGCTTCGGGTATAATCATGTCTTGATTCCATGCAAAGTTGTGTGTATCAAGCACTTGTTTTATCAGAATGTCATGCAAAGTATCTAATCATTTGTCGAGTGAACTCTATTTTTAAATGTTTTGTTTTGCTTCCCATCCCCAATCTCCGTATCTTCAAGGACTGTCTTGCTTCCCTTTCCTGCTGATTTTATTAAATTCCTGAAGCTAACAGTGTCATGCATGTTTCTTGGATAGACTTTCAGTAAACAATTAAATATGAATTATGTACTGACATAAATGCACAATAAAATGTTTGCTGTTATCTTCTTTGCTCACCAAATTAATACACACATCACTTTTAGTACACAGTACCACCAATTCAAAACTTAGCACATTTTTTAATAAATGCAGTAGTTTAGAACTGCAAATGATAGTAAGCAGGTGATGGGTCAGGAAAATAAAAATTTAAACAGACTGCATTTAAAAATTAATGTTTCAGCATTACAAAATTGATTGTTGTATAAGGAGAACACTAGACATTTATTCTAAAATCCATTCATGAGAATTTCCTATCACCTGGCATTTAGTCATGTATTTGAAAAGAGATAAAAACAAACCAATAAACAAGCAAATAAACAACAAGCAAGCAAAATATTGTAAGTTTGTCTGTGCTTTCTGAATGCATTGTTTAATGTAGAATTGATATTAAATAACATCTGAGTTAGGTTTATAGCCATCCCAGATATGTTGAATTTGTGGATTTCCTATCAAATAATTCAAACAAAAAAAACACACTTAAGAATAATAATGTATTATGCATAATCTAGTTTATTCCTATGTGTATAAAAACACGGTTGTAGCTAGCTAGCAATGAATTCAGTGAAGCCGGTTTATATGATGCTGTTTATAATCGAACTAAATATCAAATCACCCACCTTCTGTAGGCAATCGGTTTTCTTTTCTAATATATATGAGCACGAGCTATATTTTATAGGACAGATTGGGAATGGGTCAGCTGTCAGTATATTTAAAACACTTACATAAGTATAATACAGCCATCTAAGGTCCTCAGTCAAGTACATTAGCACTTACTTAATATGTAGCCAAGGGTGCATCTTTTAATTTTCATTTCATACAGTGACCTACCATATTATGTACATGGGGATGAACATGTGTCTGAAGTCAGTATACGTGAAGATGAAGATATAGCAAGTTGCTGTTAACAGTTACTGCGTGTTTGCATTTCTTTAAAACATGAGTCTACTTCCGTTAGAAATGGTCTGGCATACCCTTGACTATTGTTAATTTCTTTGAAGACATAACAGCAGCACTTGATGAGGGACTGGCAGTGCATGCTGCTTCACCTTGCTAAGGTGTTTGAAACTATTCTACCACGGGGAAAATTAACATAAATTAAAAACATTAAATGCCTATCCATACCTACTTCAAATGATAAATAAAGCACTTGTTAAAAAATGCAGCAAGGCATGGAGCAGGACTTATCTGTCCATCCCAGTGGGGGTTGCCAGCAATATCCTCTCGGTACTGAGAAGCACTTTGTTTTTGGACAATTCTTCTCAGATGTAAAAATGGGAAATGGACTATGGTACTGACGACTGCAAACTGAGTAAGATAATTACGTCAATAAAAGATGCTAGTGCTCCTCCAGGTAGTCTAGAGCAAGCACTTGAATGGAACATTAGTAATGTTTTCTTGTTTAATGTCAATAAACGGTACATGAGGCTTTGTAAAAATTATATAAATTATGATTACTAGGTAAATGATAAAATAAACAAATAAACAAAAAAAATGCCATCATTAAAGACATAAGAATAACACAAGACAATTAACACTCTGACCAGTGTCTACCTAAGAAGTTCAGAAAAGAATATTATATAGCTTGTCTAGTTCCAAATGTCATGTTTACTCACTTTAGGTACATCATTGCACCCCTTTTTACCTCACTGATTTGACCTGTTATTGAATGCAGAGTTGTATTTTTTAGCCTTTGAACAAACCAAGTGAAAAAAATTGAAAGAATTTATTCCTTACACAAAAATCATATGGCAGTAAAACTTGAACTATCTATGGGATGAGGAGCTGTTTGAGGGTTGGCATAATGGTTAAGGTGTTTGTCTCACACTCACACACAAAGTACAGGGTTTAATTCCCACCCTTAAGGGAAATTGGTTAGGCTTAAAATGGCCCACAAGGGCAGCTAACCTAATACTTAACTACGTACCTCAAAAAGCTTCAGGATTTTCTTTTGTTTTTCTTGGATATTACTTAAAATTTACCTCTGGCTAGTCTCTAAAGCAAAATTTCTGATTCAAGTGTATTTCAAATTCCGTGCCTGATGGAGAGTTAACACCAAATCTAAGAACCTAGTACTAAAAATAAATAATAGCAAAAAACATTAAAAATGCCTTCAAAGATTAAGACTTAAACTTCTCTTTCAGTCAGAAGAAGTCAGTCATTAATGTCCTTCAAAAATAATGCTAATACATATATGGGAAGTAGAAAATATCAACAAGCAGCGAACTAGGTAGAGGTTTCATGCAGTGAGGTCTCTTTTGTCTGCTCTGACTTCTTTTCAATTACAGCAAATATGTTGGAAGTTAGCTGGGATGCTAAAGACTTACGCTGTTTGATTCTTCCCTTGCAACTTAGTAAAGTCCAGAATGCAAATCGAAATTGTTTGCTGACTACACAGTACAGAAGAAAGTTAATAGCCGAGTTTAAATACTGCAACATGATTCCAATATCTGCAAATACATTGATAAGCTGTTTGTAGTCATTTCGGTCATGATTTGGAGTATTATAGATAGTTCTAAGGATACAATAAGTCACAAATCTAGGCAGACACAAGGCAACAAATGTAAATGAAACAGTAAGGAGGAGCAACATTGTCCTTGTGACCACTCCCTTCCTGCCAATGACATTCATGGCTTTCTTTTGCTCTTTTGTAAACATCTTGCCAGCTTTGTGGAGCTCATATCCAAGTAGAAAGTTGAAAACCATGATGAGACTGAATGGAATCCCCCCTTGAATGAACGTGTGTAACCAAACAACGACTGTTGCATAGGCATCGTCTTTATAAGTGCACTGAGGTAATGCCTTGGTTTCATTTCCACTTGTAAAATTGCCAACAAGTACTTCATTAATCCAGAAGGAAGGCACACCAATCAGATGAGATGTCACAATGACACCAAAAACGATCTTCACTGTAATGGCAGATTCTGAATGTTGCTGCCTTGCATGAGTACTTCGCAAGACTAGATACCGTTCTATGGTGAATGCGACAATAATCCAGATAGAACTAAACATGGCTCCATATTCCATGACAGTGAGTAAACCACACCAGGGCTCTCTGTTCCAGAATGTATAGCCCTGCAGCCAGTACAGGGAAAGATCTATTAATGCTCCCCATAGCAAGCAAAAAAAGTCCATGATTGCGAGGGAAGTCAAGTAGATGCCAGCTGTCTTTGACATTCCACATTTCTGAAATTGTATCATGTAAGCTGTGAAAAGGTTTGCTATGGAAAGATGCAGAAAATTATATTAGTTACATTTTGAAATAGTTGTACAACAGGAATTAAGCATATGTTTGAAGCTCAATGCAATAACACTAATAATGCATTTATGTTTTTTTATAACATATATAAAAATAACAGTCTAACTACTAAAGGTTAGCCTTTACAGAGTTCTACAGGTACCTCTTGCAGAATACTCAAAATATGTAAACCTCTGAGCACTAATATTTTATTGACAAAGATAAATGCCATGATTACATATGTTCAGTTTAGCTGCACACACACACACACACACACACACACACACACACACACACACACACACACACACACACACACACACACACACGCAGACAAAAACACACACACACACACACACACACACACACACACACACACACACACACACACACACACACACACACACATGCATACACATGTGCTATTCACCCACTTCTTTTTCTTTTTTCCTGGTGTGTCATGGTAGTTATGTACCATGCAAGAATCCAGACTTCCTTTTCCATGGCTACTAATTCTACCTCATCCAACTATCTGCAGGCCAGTTGAAACATATAATCACGGTACTGCACCCTGGGACTTCCTTAGGGCTTCCTTGAAATGGGCTATGCTGGATCAGCATCAGTGGATGTTACCTGAAGACATCCTTATAAAATTACTATATTACCTCAGCTGAATCCTCTCAATATGTAGGAGCTCTGCTGTGAAGCTTCCTGGATGCCTAAACATCACACCTTATCAAGAGAGTAAATCCAGTGATCCCTTGGAAAAACCCTCAATGTCAATGCTTATACCTGTGATATTATTCTTTGAATCACTACCCACAGCTTGTTGCTGTACATGATGATGGGGACAGCAGTCTGACCTGTAAAATGAAAGCCTCGTCTGAGTGCTCATCTCATACTTTGCCCCACAGACTGGTTCATTGCCCATAAGACTCCAACTACTGCTTAGAAAGGCTTGGTGCTATCATGCAGTTACTTGCTATCACTCATGAACAAGTCCCTTATTCTACAGTGAGGGCATTTGGCTCCAAACAAGAAGAGACCTGTCCATGCTTTCTTTTTTTCTGGGAGGGTTCTGCGGTCTCATATTTGAAGACACTGGTAATTGTTCTAGCAACTTCACACTCAGGTATGAATTATTCAAGAGCAGGCCTTATGTTATGGTTAGATGAGACTACATTGCATTTATTGATTTGATAAGTAAGGAAACCAATCTGCAAACAATGGAGATAGTACCTGTATGCCCCCAAACCAGCCATCATTTGAACATCTGCTGCATCCTGATATCCTGACCATGAAAGTTGTGAACAATATGGTTGGAAATATGCATCTTAGTAAAACCTGGCATCCCCCTTGAACTAACCTGACAATGCCAAAAATGTAGGTAAAGATGTCACAAAGTCCATACAGAGACCAAGCAGCATGCATCAGCTTTTCAAACTCTCATGACTCCTTACAAAGTAAAATAAAGCAAAAGTGCTACTCCAGTGCTCCATGGCCAGGACAAAATCTGCATTGTGCATGGTTCAGCACTTATCCAGAATCTCCTACTCAACAGAGTGGAATAGACTTTACCAGAAAAGCTCTAAAGTATAACCCCTTAACTGCTGAAGCATACTCACCTGTCCTTTTTTTTTTTTTTTTTTTTTGTTATTAACACCTTTATTATCAATTAAGACACAGGCAAACATACATTTATATGAAAGATTACAAACCATATTAACATGTTCCAAGTTGCTAACGTTATTTTTTTGTATAACTATCACCAGTCCAGCGTTACATAAACTGCTCAGTTCCTGCCTTCCTTTAAATCTCGCTCCTTCTCCAAAACATTATTCTGGATGTATTGTTCCCACAATTTCCATTTTTTCTATGTAATTTGGTCCTACCCTTTTCTAAAGATTCCACTTTTAGTCCTTTAATCTCTGTTACAACATTCAATACTTCAAATAAGCTGGTTTAGACTTTGATTTCCATTTTGTAGTACTTGCTTTGTTGGCAGCCACCAGAATTAAACTTAGCAAGGCCTTACTATGCCTAGGCAATTCAGATCCTGTATCCAGCTTAAAAAAACATTTCCTTAGGTATACCCATTCGCTCACCCGATATTTTTGACAGAGTACTCTGTAGGGAATTTTTGAAGGCTGCCAGCTCATTATATTCCCAAAAGATATGTTCCCATTTATATCTTTTCCCCATCATGTCTCCAACATTTGCCATCTACATGAGGACAATTTCTTTGGAGTTTGCTTGTGGTATAAAGTGCCTATGCAAACATTTCCATGCAAAAATCCTAAATCTTCTAGACTTTGTTGCATACTTGGGAGTTGTGCATATGTCCTCCCGTTGTTTCCTTGTGAATTGCTTATGCAGTCTCTCTTCCCATTCATTTCTAACCTCCACTGCCTGATTCTTATAGTTATTGTGCAATATTTTATTTCCCCTACTAATTATCCTTTTTTAACAACAGCTTCTTTTTCCAGATTCAACTAAAAACTCTTCCAAATCAGTTCTTTCACTTAGGATTCCGCTATCCATTTCTCTTTGCCTATACTCATTCCCTGATAGGGAAGGCAGTCTCTAGCCTGCAGTTCAAATATCTCTTTGACATCTTCCCATTCTATTACTTTTCTCTCTCTCTCCCTCTCTCTCTAGTTATTTGCTCCCAGTATCTTCGTTCCTTTGCCACTTATCTCTAATAAATTCCAGTCTCTTCTTGCCTATTTTCTGTAACCCTAACTGTAGTCATCCCTATTGGCAAAATCTTCTTTCTCCATTTTCATGTTGGCTTAGTTTTTAGAATACTTTCTGCTACTTAAAAAATATAACATTCTGTATTTGCTATTATTCTACTTAAGGATCTGCATCCAAAATCCTACTATCTCCTTATTTCTTGAATTTCCCCCATTTGATCATCATCCCTTTCCAGAGTTATACCTTTCTGCTTGTGTTATGTATATAATCCTCAACTGTGTAGCACTAAAATATCCCTTCAAATGAAGTAATCCTAAACCACTTTGTTCGATTGGAAGGATCAGATTACCCCACTTGACCTTTGCTTTCTTCCCTTCCCAGATAAATTCTTTCAACTATTAATTAACTGTTGTCCACAACGTCTGCTCTGGTCAATAAAAATCTGCCTGACTTGTATATAAACTAAGTTTTTTGCTATCCATATCCATAAACAAAAGCTTCCAGTTTCTCAATTTCTGTATTATCTTTTGTTTAGCCTCTTCCCACATAACAGAATCCTTTTTAATCCATATTCCTAAAGACTTAATTGTATTGTTTCCTCATAAATATAGGTATTAAGGGTATTGCTGGACCAGTTTATGTGTAGGTACATAGTTTACAGCTACGGCCTTTATTTTATCTTCATTAATTGTATATTCCGAAAATATCTGAAATTGTCTCAAGATATTCCACAACACTGAGATGTCCTTTTCTGGTTTTATCAGGTACAAAATAATATCTTTAAATAATGCCAACTTTTCTTGATTACCATATCAAGTATATCCTTGAATTTCTGAATCCCTTATTTTCTTTGTCAATGGTTCTAAATGCAAAGTAAATAACAAGAAGGAAAGAGGACACCCCTGCCAGGTTTCTCTGTTCAGACACAACTTGGCAGACAGGAACCCTCCCACTTTATTTTTTGCCTCTGATCCCTTATATACCCTCCTAATTAACCTTATTATTGTATCAGGGAATGCAGATGCTTCTGTTGCACTCCTCATGAAATCCCACCTAGCACTAATAGAAGTAGCAATAGTATTAATACAAATATTGGTATTAATTATTTATTGACTTAATTTTCTCTTGCATTGCTGCTCATTAAGATTATGCAATTTCTTTATCATGTTCTTTAATTAAATGAACATTTTCTTACTGGCAATAATGCTGCTGTATGTAAGATTGGATCTACTTTGTCCTGGCATCTGACAAGCAATTGATTGTGACCCTCTCCTTGCACAGAATCATGAGTGGTGCATTAATGTGTCTCACAATGGAATCACCTATGACTAGAATGTTGGATTGTTTTGTGGTTTGCCTTATGACAGTCTGAAAGTATAGTAGTGTACACTTACCATAAATGTAGATGTTCGAGTGTATTCACTGTTGCAGTCATTACATTTGAGTAATCTGCTGGCAGGTTGCCCTCAGTCGGCCTGATTAACAAAGTCTTGGGTCCTGCATCGGCTGCTGTCCCTTCTTCCATGACGTCAGGTCATCAGGGGTATAAAACATGCAGCCGATGCCATTACATCAGGCTTTCTTGTCGCGCAGTACCCGAAGCAGAAGCAGTTCGCAAGTGCCGGTCGGCCGACTCCTGAAATTTTCGTTTTCGAGTTTCAGAACCAAAGTCTTCAACTAAAAAGCTAAGTACCCCGTTGGGGAAACTTTTTCTTGCTCCTTACCGATGTCAGTAAAAGTTAATAATTGCATTACTTGTGGGAAGCAAATACCTCATAAGGATTTCCATTTGTATTGTATTCCTTGCCTAGGCCCTGATCACGATGCACCTTGCTGTCGGTTTTGTGCTTTATTTAATCAGCGCACTATCCATCGTCGGTACATTTTTGCTTCTAAATATTTCAGTTCTCGGTTTAGTTATCCAGAAATGATGTCGGTTAGCCATCCATCTACTGGAATACCGAAAAAACGCAAAGAAAAAGACAGAGACAGGCCGTTGAGGTCCAAAACTGCAGACAACGCTTCTCCTAAGCCAGTTGCCAGTTTGCTGTACTCAGTGAGGCGCTTTCGCAGCCCCTGATACCCAGGCCGGGCCTAATGCACAACCTTCAATGAAGGAACACCCGTTCACGCATGTTGCCACACAGAAGACGCTCTAACTGAGAATCAAACGGGCAACGTCTAACTGTGAAATAGTAATCTCACCAATTAAGAAAGCTATAGATATATAGTATGACCATATACTAAGTGAGAAATGCTGATATATCATTGCCAGGATATGAAGTCTGAAACTTCAGTACTTTTTATGAGGAACATACCAAAAATATGGGGCAAAAATCTGGACATTCTGCAAAAATCTGGATAGTTGAGAGGTATGCTACCTACCCAGAGCTGGATCAAGGTCAAATAGGGCCCTAGACAGGGTAATGGATCAGGGACCCCCATACACAACCCACCCCCTGCAGCCATTCCAGTGTCCCATTACTTAACTATTTTTCCCCAGTTACCATAAACACTGTTCAAAACTCTCAATGTACATACTGTTTTCTGCTTTACCTCTACAATGATTACATATATTTGGATTTATTTGAAAACTTTTATTTCAAATTTTATAGCATGAACATTGATAGACATTTATTAAACAAAGCAATACAGTCTCACAATGAAAGCAGACTTAGCATTAAAACTTCTCTGCCACTGAAACACACATTCAAAGAAAATGTATCTGGCCAGTGGCAGATTGAGTTCACCTTTGGGCTGTTATCAAATTATAGGCCCCTTGCACACATTTTTAGGGCCATGCAAACATGCAAGAGTTCTTTGATTCTCCTTCCTGGTTGTATCAAATTATATAATTTGTGTAATGCAGCACCATTTGTTACAGTCTCTTCTAAATTTATAGTTTTGAACATTTTACCAGTAAGCAATGAAACAAAACATATGAACCATTAATGACAAAACTGCCCAGTTCAGAACATTTCAACCATAAAAGGCCACTCAGACTTCTGTCATTACAATTGACCATTATCAGTCAATATGCACAATCTCTGCAGAAGTAAAATCCATCTGAATAATTCCACATTAAAGACATCTGTAACTAATGAAGAGATTGCTGCTAGCAATAAACTTTATATTTCAGTGTTTCATCTACAAATTTAGTGCCTGCTGCCCTTGAAGAATAAATTGCCTATGTTACATTAAAAAAATGATAAACTGGTAATATTGCAATAGGGAATGGATGGCAAACTGAAAACAGGTTCATAGTTACTAGGCATTTCATCCAAAGGAGAGCATATTTAGAACTGCACAGATCACTGGAGATAGGGCACTGAAAGGAATAGAATGATAGTATTTTATGGATGTGAATTGTACTGTGGATGGGAGAAGCTTTGGCTGAAAGCTAACAGCAATACAATTGCTCCCCTGATTGTTTTTTGGGTTACAACAAATTTTAAAATAATACTTGTGTTTCAGAGTCATCTGCAGATTGAAAAGTGACAGCAGTATCCACCATAGCAAGCATAATGCCTAGGAAATGCTGTCATGAGACAGACATGCTCTGAGCTCAACACTTTACTTATAAGTACTCCAAACATTCAGGTCACATGACTCATGTCCCCATGTAATACTGCTCTTAAATAAATATGTGACAAAGGGAGATGCTGTCAGCACAGCTATCTGGAATTTTGTAAATAATTATATGTCATTTGTGAATATCAACATGATTCATATAAGATGCTTGTGTTACAAATGTATTAGAACTGTATGTCATGTGTGTATCAAACTGGTTTGTACAGACATGTGTGTTACAAAAGGTATTTTATAAAGTACTTGTGCTTAAAATGTAACCACAGTGTGTCCTATTGGAAAAGAACAGAAATGTACATGCACTATTGTAACTGTTTAAATGTGTATATTTTAATAGTGGAAACTGTAATACAGGAGGTTAACTTCAGAAAAATAACTGAAATTAAATTACTTTATGGCTACACCATAAAATATGGTATTTTTCGGTTTCAATTCAGCAAGGAGGCACAATGTCTAAAACTAGGGAGCTTTCTGTATTGTCTCTATGGTGAAATAATTACTAGTCTTGAAATGTGAAGGAATGTAATTGTTTTATGATTTCCAGCATCTGCCAAAGATCTGAGGTCTATGTATTTTCCCAGGTAGATGGTAAATACTGCCAAGCTTCCAGCAGTGGGGGGTGGGGTTCACCTGGGATGGAGTCAGATGACAAGAAATTATGTCACTCTGCGGGCTACCCAGCAGTAATATTTGAGATATTAATGTGAGAACTCTCAGAAAGAGAGAGAGACAGAGAGAGAGACAGGAATTCTGTATTCTGTCTTGGACCTGACAACAACAGGAACCATTCACCACACATCTGCTTGCTCCGATGAACTAAGTTTCCAGGGAACAGTATAATTCTCTTAGACATAGTCAGGAATATAGCAAAGCATAGTTTAGATATTTTTATTTATTTATTTGAGATTCTTCTGTAATGTTGTTTTAAATATTTCATGTGATTTTGAACTCTGATGTCCCCGTGAACATATACTGAGTATTTTCTTGTTCCTTTATTATTTATTATTAAATATATTTAAGCCTTTCATTGTGCCTGATCTAGCATTGTCGCCTCACAGTAAGACGCTGTCTGGTTTGATTCTCGGCTAGAGTGTCTTCTGCGTGTAGACATGCGTGAATGGGCGTACCTTCATTGAAGATTGTGCATCAGGGCTGGTAACTCAGCATGTAAAACTCAACTATCAATCATTAGCGGACCGGAGTTCCGCTGTGGCGACCCCTAACCGGGAAAAGCCGAAAGACACAAACAAACAAAATTGTGGCTGATCTGTCTACACATATTTAAGTTTTGAGAATACTTGCATATTTATTTGGTGACATTGTGTGGGCCACTCCTAATAGCCTTGCTCTTTGTCAAACTACTATTTGCATTAACATTAATATCAATATTATTACACAGTAAGATTGGGACTGTGGTGGTGATGCTGTGGTAGCGTTGTTGCCTCACAGTAAGACGTTGTCCTGTTCGATTCTCAGCTAGAGCTTCTTCTGTGGGGAGACATGCGTGAATGTGCGTACCTTCATTGAAGGTTGTGTGTCAGGGCTGGCAACTCGGCAAGTAAAAACTCTACTGCCAATCATTAGCGGACTGGAGTTCTGCTGTGGCGACCCCTAACCGGGAAAATCCAAAAGACACAACAAAAAAAATTACACAGTAAGATTGGGCACCTTTTGTTAAGGTCCTTAAAGTAGCTGATAAGGAGTTGGCTGGTGGCAGTGATAACTACCTTATAGTCTGGGCAAAAGGAGGCATAGCTAGTAAACCTGTGCCAGACATTTCCAGGTGAGTGTGTGTGTGTGTGTGTGTGTGTGTGTGTGTGTGTGTGTGTGTGTGTGTGTGTGTGTGTGTGTGTGTGTGTGTGCGCGTGTGTGTATAAATCAAACCTCAAAGAGTGCGTGTGTCAGCTACTTGGGCAGGGACACGAAGCACTGGTTGGACAGAGAGGGTGCTGGAGGTCTTGGCTTGGCCACTTAGCTGAGATCTCATCTCTATAGCTGTGTCAGTGGGGAGTCTTATTGGGGATCTGGAGAAAGAGGGTGAAACCAGCCCCAGACTGACTGTGGTCTCTCTGTGCTCTTAAGGGAAATTGCACTTGATACAGAGAGCTGCATCTGGAAATACTGTGTGTGTACCTGTCATCCTCCCAGTGTATGTCCCCCACTGGTGCCAGTGGAGAGGATTGAAGTTCCTTGATACTGGTCCAGTGGTGCGTTGTCACAATATACTACATCCCTTTTAATTTATAAAAAAGAACAACTACATATACCCTATAAACTATACAAGGCATTTTACATTACATATTTGAGTAATAATTATTTTTATACTATGTTAGTCAATTATAGGAAACTGCACATACAATAAACTTTATGGATGAAATGCAGTTAACTATTAACATCATGTTTAGTCATTAGCTCTGAGTAGCTTCTTTGTGATTCTATTATATCTGATATAGTAGCCATTATTAGCATGTAAAGAATCACCAGCCATTGCAGTTAACTGGGCATCAGTAGTCATTTAACTGCACTGCTTATAAAGCTCATGACAGCTCCTTAAGTTAATTCTTAGGACTCAGCTCTATGGTCAGCTAAAGATACTTTTGTGGGTATCTCAAGTATCACTTGGACATCTCCAGCATCTCAGAATCTCGGGCATCATTTGGACATTTTCAGCATCAAATTCTTGGGGAAAAAACTTTAACTGGTAAATTATACAGATGTCTTAGAATTTGATCTGTACAGATGCCTGCCTTTTCCTTGTACAATCAATGATTTCATACTTTAGTGTTGTACAATCTATGATATCAGACTGTATGTGATGACTTAATACAGTTTCTTGTATGTGCAGTTTCTGCTCAAAATTCTCTTTCACTGTCACTATGATTCTTTTCCCTTCTTGTAGGCAAGTTTCCAGTACTTTTATCATAGCATTTCTTCTTCTTTGTCTATCTTTTCCTCAACATTTCTGAGGCTTATGTTCTGCTTTCAGATGTTGAACAAATAAAAAAAAGTAGGTAAGTTGATCCCAGCCTTCTTTCCATCAACAGCTGAAAAGGAGTTTTACAACTAGTAAAGAGTGTATTTCTATAGTCTGCACATTGCATTTCTTCTTTATATTTTCACTATTTGGATCATGCATTCCCCTTCGCTATTTGGATTTGAAGTAAAATATAATGAAGCTCCTACGTGTTGAAAAAGTTCTTCAGTTCTTGGCATGTAAATTGTGGACTGCTGTCTGACATTATTTGATCAGTTACTGTACACTTCAAAGACTGATTCATCATGGTAAATGCTGGAGCATATTTCAGCTGCTAAGCCTTGGGAAACTTGGAGACATAATTAACACAGCAGAAAGTTGAGATTGTTGTTACGAAACAAGCCAGAGCCTATATTTACAAAAGGCAATGTTGGAATCATGAATTATTGGTTCCTCTTACTGACTGATTTCTGTACATGCTACACTGTAAACAACTTTGCTGCATTCATTCTACCTGTGCTATTATGTTAGGCCAAATGTGACTTTTGAGCTCTTTCCTTACATTTAGATATTTCTAAGTTAGAACTGTGGATTTTCAAAAACATTCAGATTCTGGTTTCTCACTGCTGATGTTAAACATCAGACTCTGAATACACACAAATTCCTCTGTACAGGTGAATGTACTACTTAATCAGTGGCTAAATATGCTTTGGATTATCTGGCCAACTAGATGTTATGACTTCTGTCAAAAGTAGCAGATCCATATGCTCTCTGGTAGGTGTCATTAATTCCTGCAGTGTTTTAGGACTCAATGGAATTTTTGTTATGACTCATAAAACCTCCAGATAACCTTCCAACAGATCTTCATTCCTTCATCCAGATATGTTCTACTCAGCAGATTAACAATCTACATCATTCTATCAGGATTTTAGCTGGGGTGGTTCATGGTAGTTGGCTACAGCCCCTCCATTTTTATTTGAAAGTTATTTGTTTTACTTTAATTCTTAAACTGGATTATTTCCTTATTCTCTGGGAGATAAGAACTCATACAGCAGCATACTTTGCATGCTTGGGAGTTATGATCTCTGCAGGAAACATATCTGGGCTGTTTTTTTTTTTCAGAGACAAGACTTAAGACATATTGTCCCATAGAAAACAAAGCGGTTAGTCCTTGTGACCCCTTCTCCTGTGTTTTTATTTTATTTTTTTTGGGGGGATAAAAATGTCATGGTAATAGAGCTAGTTGGGATATAAGTCCAAGGAACAAACAGCTGTATCTCTCATTAGTCTGCATGTTAAGTGACTGTGGTGCCTGAAGCAACTTTTCTTTTTTCACTAAATATTTTTTTATTATTTCAAATAAGATGTCTTAAACATTACATGAAATAAAGATAAATAACATATTTACAATTCTAAAACATTACTAACTTCAAACCATTTTATAACTATTTACATTGGTGTCTATGCAAATAACATTGAAATTCTATATTATATAAAGTTAGAAACATAAGATGACATATCTTCTTTGATCTTTTCGAGTATTTCCAGTACTTTCATCCAAGAGTAATAGTAAGAAGTAGATCTTTTAGTTCTGTTCTTCACTGTTAATATTTCCATGTGAGCAACTGTTGTTGTTAAAGTCTCAAATTCCTTGAACGTAGGTGAAGCCTCATTTTTCCAGTGTATAGTTATGATTTTACGTGAAATTCCCAATAGTGACCATAGGATTTTAGTGTCTTTTTTTGGTACACAGTTTGGAATAGGAGAGTTGAATACAATTAAAGACTTTGTTAATTGAAAATTATCATTATAAACAGTCTGAAAAAAATAGTTAATGGATTTCCAGTACATATTGAGACATATACATTCATAAAAAACATGCTGCCAATCTGCTTTTATCTTGGTATGGCATCTCCAACATTGATCTTTAATAGAATACATTTTGGCTAACCTATGTGGTGTATAGAAACTTCTGTGTAGATATCTCCAAGTGAATAATTGCCAGTATTTTGATAATGTAGAAAATTTGGAAGATTTTAGAATATTACTTTTTTCTTCTTCAACTGGAGGATGGTTGTTTATTAAAGTATAATAATCCCAGTATGATTTTTCATGATAGTTTTTGTTTTTAACAATTTTATAGATATTAGACAAATAACCTGTACCCTGATAAGGCTGTTTTGTGATAAGAATAAGGTATTCAATGAGTTTTGGAGCTTCATGTCTAACTGAAGGTTGCATTTGTTCTATTTTATTTATAAGAAAATGCCTTAGATTTTGTAAAAACAGCCAATTGTCTTTATATTATAATTATAAATTATCTGTTCCTTTGTTAGAATTTTCCCTTTCTCTATAAGTTGATGCCAAAAGAGTAATGTTTCTTCTTTAAGTATATTTATTTTAGATATTTGGAATGTATCTAGAATATTTGGTGTAAAAGCTATAGGGAAAATAAGAAAAATCCAAGAATTAATATTTGGTATTTTGTTTATATATGTTTTGAACACTGAAAGTGTAGAGCTTATATAGTTTGATGGCAATTTATTAATATTATTCCTTTTCCCTAAAAAATAATCTTTTAACATCCATATAAGGGGTGATGGCATTACTGTTAAGTTGTCATGTATGTGATTATAATTGATTTCTATGTAAATCTGCTCATGGGCTTGTTTCCATATAGGTGTGTATGAATTATTTAACCATAGTGTTATGTTTTTAATAACAGATGAGGTAATATATAAATCAATATCCAGTAAATTAATTCCACCATCTTCCCAATCTGGCAAATGTTTATTTAAGGCTATACGGGGTTTATTTGGAAACGATAGAAAATTTAAAATTAGTTTATTGTATCTTTGAATAATATATTTGGGAGGTGGCAATGAAAAATTTTGTATTAAGTATAATATTTTGGGAAATATGATTATTTTAATAAGATATAATCTGTCTGCTGTTGAAAAGATATATTTATTCCAGTAACCAATTGTTTGTTCTATTTTGTCTAGTATTTTATTATAGTTAAATATTAGAGAATCTGTTAATTCATTGAGTAGATGTATTCCCAGATATAATCATTTACTTTCTGTTACTATATATTTGGAAAATCTTTTGTTTAGATTATTTTTTTTTTACAATTACAGGGCATAATTTTAGTTTTGTTTTCATAAAATTTTAAGCCTGAAATATTTTGAAATTTATTCATGGAGTTAAATAGAGCATTCAAAGACTCATTTGCATCTGAGAGAGTTAATAGTATGTCATCAGCAAAGAGTTGGATTTTAAGGTTTAACATTTTATTAATACAAATGCCCTTTATGTTATTGTTTGATCTGATTTGATTTGCAAAGGGTTCTATGAGTAATGCAAATAACAATGGTGATAAAGGGCAAGCTTGTTTAGTTCCCTTTTTGATTGTTATAGGGCCTGATCTATATGATCCCAGTTTAACATATGCAGTAGATTTTTCATATAGTATTTGGATAAGATTATTAAAATTAGAAGGAAAGTTATATTCTTTTAAAACTAGTGAAAGAAAGTTCCAGTTAACCGAATCAAAAGCTTTATTAATATCTAATGAGATTACATTTAAATCTAGGACTTTATGTTTGCTATAATCTATTAATGTTAGTATTCTTTTAATATTATCTGAAGTATTTCTTCCTTTAAAAAAACCTGTTTGATCTTTGTGAATTAAGAAAGGAAGAAAGTGTTTGATCATATCTGCGTATATAGCCATAAACATCTTATAGTCTATATTGAGTAATGATATTGGCCTATATGAGGAACACTGATTCTCATCTTTATCTGGTTTGATATTTGGGGATATCAATGAATATTTCAAAGAGGGTGGTATATTCAAATCTTTATTGGCTATATCATATACTTTTAATAATAAGGATATGGCTTGATTGGGTATTCATTTATACATTTCTGGTAGCATATTGTCTGGGCCAGGTGCTTTATTTGTCTTGAGCTTTTTAATTTGTGATTTTAATTCTGTCATATTGATTGGTTTGCTTATAATGTCTATTTGTTCTTGTGTTAATTTAATATGAATATTGTTTTCTAAGTATTTTTTTATATCCTTAGTAGGTGTATCTTGAGTATTTATGGAATTATCAATGTTAAATTGGAATCTGAATGCTTCTAAAATATCATTTAGTTCCGTAACTCTTTTGTAAGTATCTCAGGTGTGCTGAATTAGTAGAGTATGAGTTTATTTTTATCTTTTCTAAGTTAATCATAATCTTATGATGTAGCAATTCTGTATACTTCTTATTGATTTGTGTAAGTTCTTGAACTTGAGTAGCATTACCATTTTGGATTTCCACTTTCAATTTATCTGCTTTGTTTTGTAAGTCTAGCATATCTTTATTCCATAACTTCCTTTTATTTATGTACCAGGATAATATCTTCCCATATGTAACTGCTTTTAATGAATCCCAGTCATATATTTCTGAAATATCTTCTGTGTAATTTATTTCTAGAAAGTTTTTGATTGTTTCTTCATAGAATTCTTTGAAATCTGTCAATTTTGTGATATAGGAAGGTATCCTGGTAATGGGATTTGAATAAAATGGTGTAAGCTCTATCTCAAAGACTATGGCATTATGATCAGATAAGGGACAATTTATAATTTTGACTTTGTCAATTTTTGTTATTATGTCATTGGCAACATATATTCTATTAATTCTAGAGTTAGTTTTATATCTATGAGAATAAAATGTGAAGATTAGTGAGTATGGTTCTGCAAATTCATTTATATCTTTTAAATACTACGTATCTATAAATTTTGATAGTGCTTTAGAGATAGGTTTTTTTTCTTCTTTTGGATTTAGAATCTGTATCTTTATCATTCATTATACAGTTAAAGTCTCCTGCCTATATCAGGCTACCCTTAGTTAAATGAATTATCTCTTCAAAATGCTGTTTAACTGTTTTTAATCCTAGTCCTGGGATCCAATATAGATTTACTAATGTATAGATTATCTTATTTAACTCTATTGAAACTAGACAAAACATACCTGATGTATCTTAATGAGTAGTAATTATTTTAGGTGTTATAGTTGAGTTGCGAAGTAGTATAGCTACTCCTCTTTTTTTTGTTTTGTATTGAGAGTTTATTAATACTGTGTAATTATTAATATTTAAGTTGTTTATATCTCTATCTAATAAGTGTGTCTCTTGTAAAAAGACTATTTGTGGTTTATGTAAGTTTATGTACTTGAATAGGCTTCTCCTTTTATTACTATTATTTAGACCATTAACATTTATGGATAAACATTTCATTTCCTAGTTTTGAGTTTGTTTTATGTGTGAGTTTATGTAAATATTGTTTATTCTTAGTTCCATCTTGGATACAGAATTCAAAAAGTTTTTCTTGTATGATTTTTGCATGTTTCTGAGTGACACCAAAGTGATAGAATAAAAAAAAAACAAAGAACTTCCAAACTTGTAATTCTTAACCTTAAAAAACATTCCCTATTGCTATGAGGTAATATACCTCTTTGTTTAGTTAGTGAATCTAACCAAACAAACTTTCTACCCTCACAAATAATATTTGGATCAGTTTCTCTTATCCTCTTAGTTTTTAAATAAAGATAATTGAATAATACATTAAGATAATCTAATCAGCTAAAATATATACATATATTCTTTAATCATCTTATTGTAATTCAATAATACTTATTTCTAATCAGGTTTCAAAAAGGTACAAATATTTAGATTAAGGTAGTATCATTTCAAAATAATTTAGGGTATTAATAAACATCATGTTAAAATCTATAACTGTATATTTCATACATCTGTTGAAAACTATTTACTGACATTACTGTATAATACAATACCATTGTTGTGCAATTGTTTTAGACTACTCAAGTCCGAAACCAGTGTTTAAATTAGTATTTGCAAAGTCATATTGGAATAAAAACATGAATAGTTCTGAAACCACATCATATTTCATGTTTAACATAAACTGAAATGCAATACAATGTACAAGTATATTAATATTTCTTTAGTAGACATTAAATATGTTCCTCTGATTGCATTTTTCAGCTTTTCAAAGACAATTCCCATGGCTGGAGACAACAAGATCAAAATTTAGACATCTCCCTTATCCAAGAGACTACTTATAATGTTGTTACTTGATTGAGTGTTTTGTTGTTAACACTTCTATCAACTTTCAGAGGGACTTTGTATAATCAAAACTGACACAGTACAGAGGTAAAACTACAGTGCACTTGACCACATTTTTAAAGCAAACATCTATGTATATCACATATTAACTCTTACAGCTTAGACTGACACTTAACCAGTGAGTTTATCTGCTGACAATAAGTGCTGGAGATATAATTTTGACTTACTTAACACCAGTAATTTAATCTTATGACTGAATAAAAGTTTAGCATTAAACATCTGGAGCTTCTCATTATAGTATTTAAAAAGTATACTGGAGAACATATCAAAATAATGGAAGCTGCTAAGATTTAAACTATTATGTATAAAAATGTTACAGGTTAAAATTCCTAACCCATTTTGCAGTAAATAGACAAAATGTATTTAAACTATGGGGTAACACCTTTATTACATCAAAAAGGTGTTTAAGAAGCTTGTTTTTCCTCTAATATCAGAGGATAGCTATGGTGATCCATGTACTGCAAGAGTATTATTTATCCTGGTAATTGCTTTATGACTGTATATAGAAGTATTTAATTCAAATAATTAACTGGCATTACAACAATATTTCTCAGAAAAGTTGTTTTATAGTTAATGACTAGATAGAACGCATCATTGAGAGGATACATTTATCAAATGTCAAGTGCTTTAGCTATAATATAAGTGTCCCCTCGAATTAATCCCCAATGAATTTACTGCTTACTAAACTTGCAGACTAATATTGGCTTCTTTTCATGTAGTCATATTGGAACATGAGAATACAGGTCTGCTGATTAGGAACAATCAGGCTCTCAACTGCTAGACAATACTTTTGTCTGCAGAAAGGTTTAAGAATTACGGTTGCATTGTCAAGCATTTTTGTTTACACTAACAGTAACATGATATACCCGCATACACTAGTATTGTGTCATTCTTGATAATGTAAAAAGCCAGGTAATATTATAAGAAGGGTGAAGCCACAGTCAGGTAATATAATAAGAAGAGTACAGCCGCAGTCATTATTCAGATGAGCAAATGGGAACAGCATGAGCCATCTAAGGATGGATAGCTCGTTGAGTACCTGCCACAATGTATGTTCATAATGCATGGTAACTTAGTAATAAATTAGGGTATGGGCTAAGCCTCTCCCTCTTCTACTCAAATTAGATTTAATACAATATGTATGTAGAACACAGATGCTTCGACAAAGTTCAAAGCTATATGGGATATAAATATTGTATAATTGACACATTGGGTTAAATCCACTGTTGTTATGTTACTTATTATAGTTGTTTATATAATTATTGCTTTTACTTTCTCTATCTAGTATATTATACTGTTATTTAAATGTTTGATTTGCTAAATGTACATTTAACCTTCTTGTTGCATCCCATTTGTCCGCTTGAGGGCATATTTTGGTAGCAGGACATTAGTAGTATTTTGTAGGAGCACCAGAGTGGCAAATGGCAATTTTCCTTAAAATAAACCTGTCAGTTGCTTGACATTTACTAGTTTCTTTAGAGAATTTGTAAAACAGCAGTGATTTTATTTGCTGATGATTAATTTCTGCTCTTTAAACTCTACTGTATAAAACATAGTAAGGGATAGCTAAAATGTCTGGAAATCTAAACTGACAGAAAGACAAGCAGATATATGTCCTTATCTATCAAGGTGCTGGAAGACATCAGTAGCCATAAGCTGAAAGTGCTTAAAAAATATATATCTGAGTATATTTATATGAACCTTTTATATTGTTTACATTTCCTTAGAAGGAATTTAGGTTTCTGTATCTTTAAATGTGAACCTAGCTTATTTCCTGACTAGACGTCAATTAGAAAGAGTCAGGGGATGGCGTACACAAGTAAATGCGACAAGCAATAAGTAACTCAAGTTTCTAGTGATGTTTGTGGCTGTTAAATTGTCTCGAGAACCAAGCGGGAAAAGGTATGTGTTTTTTCTTTTTTCTTTTCCCTTCTCTTACTTGGTGACAAACTCATGTAGTGTGCACGCGAGTACTCTAGTTTGCGGAGTAGTGTTCACAACTATCAAACTTTGCATTTTAAACATGCTATGCCTTATTTCTGTACAAAAGAAAAGACAACAGGATATCTAAGCTAGTCACAAGCATCTTTCAACTCCGGATGTCCGGAGCCACAACACATCTGACTTATAGCCTCAAAATATCACTTAAAACATATTTTTTCACTGGACTATATCAGTATGTGCATATGGGTCAAAGGCAGAACATCTTTTAAGATTATTTAAAGTAGTCTTATGATACAACCTAACTGAAATACTTCATTTCAAAAGCAACCCATTTCCACCCAGCATTAGCGTTTATCCAAACAGGGACACTTTTAACTTATAAAAAGTAATGCTGTCAGGGATGTAACTGATAATAAGTTATATAGCAGCCATTACTATACCTATTAAGCAATATAACCATATACTGATTAAAGTATTATAAGTTAATGATGATTTTATAAAAAGAGAAAAAATAAAAACAACAAAACACAAAGAGAGAAAATAAATAAATAAATAAATAACTATTTGGGAACATTATTATGCATTGATTACTCTGATTAAGAATATGAAAATAGATGGATAATAATGAAAAATAGAGTAATGTTTAAATTATGCTTAGTATATTGATGTGATTTGAGATAAATGTATTTACATCTATGCTAATTTTGACATTTAAAATATAATTGTAAACAGTACCTGTTTTGGTGTAACTTGAAGACAGTAAGAACTTTTCTTTTGTTGTTAGTATTATTATTTAGATTTTTACAGAATATAACATATGTAAGATTATTTATCCTTTAGTTTTTTTTTCTTTTGCTCAACAGTTTTCCAATTATTTACTTCAGCATTTCTTTTTGGTGTACTTATTGTCCAGTCCATAGATTCTTCATGTGTTAGGATGTTGTTGTTGGTAAGGTATTTTATTGCTGAATCTACTGTTTCAAAGATTTTTATTCCATTTGGTAGAAAAACTTTCAGTCTTGATGGGAATAAAAGATGGACTTTCAGTTGCTTTTTCTTCAAGGTTTTTATTATTTGGTAGAAATTCTTTTCTTTTTGAAACCACCTTTGTAGAATAATCATTGTCAAATCTTATTAATGAATCATTGTATTTGATGGGAGAATTTGCCCAAGCATTTCTTAATATAAGATCTTGATCTTGTGTAGAAAAAAGTCTCACAATTATAGATCTCGGCTTCTTCTTACCCGGAGAAGAAGCATTTCCAGAAACTGCTACTGATCTATGTGCCCGTTCTATACCATATGAAAGAGCTTCAGGTATTTTGTTACATCTGGTATCCAGGTGGTAAGAAAGTTTATCATATTGTCCCCTTCAGATTTTTCTGGTAGACGATATATTCTAATATTATTTCTTCTTGTTCGATTTTCCATATCATCAAGCTTTTCTAGTAAATATGTGTTCTGTGCTGAAGTAAGAATTCAGTTTGTTGTTCTATTTGGACTCTAGTGTCAATGTCACTTAATGACTGTTCAGTAAGTGATATCGGTCCTTTCTGCTGTGTAAACATTTCTTGAAGCTGTTCCAGTTGTTGTGAGCACTTTTCTTTAAAAGTATCTATTTTATTGTCCATCTTGTCGATTTTTATTGTAAGTTCCTGTATATTTGTAATGAGAGACTGCAGGTCTTTTTTGAGAGAAGAGTCTTGTGCTGTATTCCTTAGATGACTCATGCTGTAAAGCTGATATTGGTGCTGATTTTCCAGTAATTAATTTGACAGGAATTATTCAAGTTCTGACAATAAAATTTTTCTTATAGATGCTCAGAGTTATTAGAAATAAGTTAGTAATAAAAATTTCTTCAAATTAAATATTATTTTGTAACATTCCTGTCAGGAATTGTATTGAGGTAAGAGAGCTGAAATGAAGTGCAGCTATCAGTTCAGCATCCTAGCCACGCCGAAGCAACCTTTCTTGATGTAGGCTGAAGCAACTTCCAAAAAGTAAAGCTAAATGTTGCTGTGAAGAAGACAAGTGCAACTTGTGGTTATTGTTTAAATAATAAAGATGTGTTTTTATTCTGTAAGCCTACTGATGGGTATGGAGTAGGAGAGTTAGTGGATAAGTGTTTGTTTCCAGTAGATGTGGAATTTCTGGGAACTTAATACGTATAATGCTTCAGTAATCCTTACTAAGTTGTTTATCTTTGATTTAAGGTAATAAATGTGTTATTTAGAAGGAAGGAATATACATGTACAGATAGCTGATAAACTAAATATTTACTGAGGTAGTGAAGTCAGCAAGAGATATATGCTTTATTTGGGACATGAATCTGGGAGTGAGAAAGTATGAAATATCACTGATGCAGTTTTTGTGGTGTTATATTACCTATTTCATAGACTTACTGTTATAATATAATAAATATTATAATGTGCAATACTTGTTTTGTATAATTTCTAAAGTAAATTCTTGGCAGTGTGTAGCATAAAACACTATAGCTATAGGTACTGTAACATAATTATGCAGGACAGCCAAGGATTTTTAACAGATTTATAGTGCATGAGTACTTACTGCAGGTATTGTAAGGTACTTCACTGATGTGGGACCATTGTTTACTATATCAGGTTTCATGGTCAGGGAGCATAACTGTTAATTGTAAGTATGGTTATGAATATACACCTGAAACAGTTATTAAGTTTAAATTAAATATTTACAAGGTTAACACTACGTCTGAACATATTTGTTATTTGTTCTGTTTCCTGGATAATTTTTATAAATATTTTATCCTTACAGTGTTGTTTATCAAATATAAGAAGCATGTGTTCAAAATGAAATGTCACCTTGCATAGGGCTATTAATATCTTTCACACTTAGCCCAAACTCGTAACTGAATAATTAGATATTGTACGTTTATTCACATCACAGAATTGTGACTCACGCTCTCCTGAGACTGGCATAGCCCTCCTTTTACCTTTAGAATTAGGGAGAAACAAAATAAAATAAAATGAAATAATTAAGGAAGAAGGCCTCAAAATTAGGGGCACATTTTAAAAACTAGTACTATTAAATTAGGGAGCTAATAGAAAAAGAGTATGCAAATTAGAATGTATTTTCTTAAGTAAAAGTTTTTAAGAGTAATAATTATCAATATTAACTGATATGCAACAGTATCTGCTGATTGTAATCCACAACCTTTTCATAAACAATGTCCATTTTTGGAGGAGTGGATGAAAATCTGAGCCAAAGTTAGGGACATCCCTAAAAATTTGGAACAGCTGAGAAGAATCACTTATGTGAACCAATGTGGTATTTCTGTTTAGCCCTGAGATGCAATGACTTGGGACGAGAATAATTACTTAGGCAATACTAGCATCATAGTAACTCCCTACATTTGAGGTTTATTTATTTATTTATATTTGTTTACTGGGGTAGTGCACTGATCAATACTGACCAATTTCAGGCTGGGCCTGGGTGAAATATAAAACATTTCACAAGCAAAGGTGTGACAGCTTTGTCCACTACTAAAATTGACAGTGAAAATTTGTTTTCAGTGTTGTTTGAATAAGTGTGTTTAACCTGGAAATCACAATTCCATTTAGTAAATGGTCACATATGAGCAGCACCTTTTAATTAGATAAATTACAAGACAAATATCTGATAACATCCATCTCAGATGAGGAATTCACACAGAATATTTTTTCCTGTTAGCAGCCTTTACTTCCATCTCTCTATGACTATCAGTGCAAAATCAAACCCATACCCCTTTCAGGAAATCTAGCTGTAATATAACCAAACATCAAAGTCCCTGGAGTTTATTCAACATTACTTTTAAACTGCAGGTTGTTTTGTGACCTAATTATCATGTCTGTGTCTTTGATATCCATGTTGCTCTGAGAGGGCAATGAGTAATGACCGTAGTACTGATAAAATAGAATAATCTGTGTCCTTGTTCTTTAATTTTCATGTGTTATCAGTGTGCAAAACTGACTTATGTTAGAATAGAGTACATATGTTTACACTGCATATGTACTCAAGTAACTATTTTTGTACAGTCAGGGCTAAACATTTCTGTGACGGGGGATGTTAGGCTTTGTGGTTTGTCATATGTCTAAGGAAAAAAAATGCTGCGTGTTTCTGTAAGTTTCAGAATTATACCCCCTAGGGACCTCTTCAACCACCTCATATGTCTGAAATGAACTGTTTTTCATGGACTAGTGGAAGAAGAAGACTTCTGCTGGAAAACTGTAACATATGCAACATGGTGAGACCAGTTATTTACTTAAAATTGTAAGCATGCTCAGAATTGACCATACCCTAATGTAGTCCTGCTCCATTTCATTTAGCCCCACCAATTCAGATGCCTGCTATAATCTGTCCTCACCCACTTTGAAATCACCAGCTACCAGTGGCTTTCCTTTACTTTTCCATCATGTTTCTGAAATGTGAATAACTTTCTTTGCAGTCTTACAGGAGTTTTCTACACAGTTTGTTGAATGTGCTTTGGAAAAGCTTATAATCAGTCTCAACTTTAGTATGTTTTTGTTATACACAGTTGTGAAAATACCGATATCCATATAGTATAGGTAGCATTTATTTCTCAGTCTGTGCATACCTTGTTTGTCCATCTATCAATCTTCTTAACACAATCAATTGACAGGTCCCGTTGAAGTAATACTACTAGTGACCCTTGCTGGCTTGCATCTACTTAAAGTGTTGTAGGCCAGACAGTACTGAAAGTTTGAGTGTAGTTGCGGTAGTCACCATTCTCTTTAGCAAGAAACCCTTTTTGTTTGTTCCTTAGTCCAGCTCCAAATCACATTTCCTCAAGCAGCTTTTTCATAGGTACAGTTATCTCTAACAACTGAGGTTTGAATTTGTACAGATATTCATCATTTGTGAGAATCATATGAGTGCGGATGGTCTGTTGGAATTTGCACAAATATAATGCCATGTATCCTGTCTGCATCTAGTCACAGCCAACTAGTTGTAAGATGGTAACCTATGTATTTTGGAGATGGTACACAAGTTTTGCATTTTGTTTTATTCAGCTGGAAACCATGTGGCCTTAGTCTAACAGCATAATCAGTTTCATGCTATGTAGTTGCTTGGCTGAGCTTAGACTAAAGGTTATTGATTATGTTATCATCTTCTTTGCGGTCTTCAATCATATCAGCTACAGCTCTTTGAAAGAGCTGTGGAGTTGATGAAGTGAAAAATAAGAGTTTCAGAAATCTATATCTGCCCAATGGCATGTTAAAGCTATATAGCTTCAAACTAGCCTTATCTGGTTCAGTTTGCTAAAATCCCTTATTAACAACAAGTTTTGAGAAGAATTTTCCACTAGACATTGCAGCAATGATTTTTTTGACTGTCTGTAGTAGTTAATGTTACCTCAGAATCTGTTGATTAAGATCTTGTATGCTATGTAGATTCTGACTTTGCCTTGCTTCAGAACATTTGCCTTGTTCATTACCTAGGCACGTTCTAATAATAGCACCTCCATGGTCGTCTAGACACGTTCTAATAATAACACTGCCATGGTCTTCTAGACACGTTCTAATAATAGCACCACCATGATCCTCTAGACACATTCTAATAATAGCACCGCCATGGTCGTCTAGACACATTCTAATATTAGCACCGCCATGGTCCTCTAGACACATTCTAATAACAGCACTGCTATGATCCTCTAGACACGTTCTAATATTAGCACTGCCATGGTCCTCTAGACACATTCTAATAACAGCACTGCCATGATCCTCTAGACACATTCTAATATTAGCACCGCCATGGTCCTCTAGACACATTCTAATAACAGCACTGCCATGATCCTCTAGACACATTCTAATAATAGCACCACCATGGTCCTCTAGACACATTCTAATAACAGCACTGCCATGATCCTCTAGACACATTCTAATAATAGCACCGCCATGGTCGTCTAGACACATTCTAATCAAGGTCCTCTAGACAGATTCTAATAATACCACCTCCATGGTCCTTACATTTACGCTCATGCTCTTATCTTTCCTTTCAGAGTTATAGACACCCAGAATGGGGATGAATCACTGGCACAACATGCAGTGACAGTCTGGCACAAAAGCTTGATTTTTAAGCAATTGGGATTTTCAAATAAGTCAGAATAGTTTGTTAAAACATTAGCCTTTGTCACACTTGCTAGGCTTTTCTGTCTGACTGATGCAGTTTCTGTACCATTTTGAGGTAAGCACCACACTTTTACATGCTGCCTATCTGTCTGAGTGCTCTGGTTACATCTGTCTGCAAACTGTACTGGATGACTCTGTATATATATATATATATATATATATATATATATATATATATATATATATATATATATATATGAAGGTTTCTCTCACTGTGCTGTTCATTTGCCTCAGTTTCTGCATGTGAGGGCTGAATTCTTTCAGATGTGCTCATAGAGACAAGCATTTTGGTACATAATATGTTGACCTGTTTTAACTGGGATTACACAATGTGTACTTGAAACAGCGCTCTGTGGATGCTTCAAATACAGCTGAAGGGAGTGAAGGGACACAAGCAGCATAGTGTAGTTCAAATAAAAAAACACAATTTGTAAAAGAAGGAGAATCACCTTAAAAGCTGTTAACGGTGACATCAGAAATAGGATACAAAAACAGGAAGAAAATATTCAATAATAATTATAAGAGGTTTAGATATATCACTTTCAGGAAGCCTTCATTTGTTTGACTATGGAGGATAAAGAAATTTCAGATGAATCACTTATTATAATAGATATGTTACATTTTCAACAACAGCGGGATGATGTTGGCACTAAATGAGAAAACAAAATTATGATCTGTGTTAATTCCACAGTCAAAAACGTACATATTTATACGTGTTAGGGACACAGGTATTGGTAGGACAGTAGCATGCTTACAAGGCATGATAATTAAAGACATAGTTAGGGGTGTACAATTACTGGTAAAGGATGATAACTTTTGCTATGTAGTGATCCACAATGAGCAAAATCATATTTCTCACAGGGGGTACATATTACATAGCCAAATAGTTACATAGTATTTGAATTACGTCTCAGCTTGGATATAACAGTGGCCTTCTTTAAGATTTTATGTATATATTATCACTTTGGCAAAAGGAATGCCATAAACATGGTCCTGGGTTTGAATACAGCATATTCCATACACTATTACTTTGTTGGTTGGGTGGGTGGCCTAATGGTTAAGGTGTTTGCCTTTCAAACACAAGGTGCAGGGTTTGATTCTCACAAAGGATAATTGGCTAGGCTCACAAGGTCAGTTAGCCTAGTACTAAACCAATGACTATAATCACAGATTTAATGTAATAAAAATGTTTTATCTGCAAAGGTATTTATTACCAAGACAATGCATTTAAGAAGACAGAATTTTATTACACATCCAGGTAATTGAATCAAAAGAAAATTCCTAGTTAAGAATAATTTACACATAAATAAGTATGGAAAAGGAAAGATGAAAGTAAAAATGTAAAGGCTGATCCAATACCTAGTCTTACACAAGGGTAACCAATTAAACCTATTAATCCAGAGGTCATGAAAATAATATATACCATTGTAATAAGATGAAAGGTGTCAAAATCTATGGCTCCTCAATAAGAAATCTATATTGAAATGATTAGAGAAAGTACCATGCAGGTTTAGCAAACTATTGATATGGCAAATAAATCTTATGAGAAAAGGTTTCAATTGGTAGATCTTCATTATGTTTTTAACAGGCACATAAGGGATTTTAGCCATATTTATAAAGCTATTTAAAGTCAGTTTTGTATGGAGAAGTCTAATATTAAGGAAAACGGATGCCAGCCCTCAGTTTATATTGCTATGAATATGAGAAAATATAATAAATCAATATTTTGTTTCTCAGAAGGAAGGGTCAAAGCATGGAATTCACTGTTATGTTACATAAGATCCAGTGAGGCGTTTCTAACTTCAGGATATAATAAGACACTTACTAAGGTCAAAATAAAATATAATATCAAGACAGGCTAATAAAGCTTTTTGCTTGAGACTAAATATTGTTGTATTGTGTTACTGTATTTATTATACTGCAGACCTTATTTTTATAAGCACAGTTCAGATAAATTTGATCAAATTGTTTCAGTTTGTACACTGAGTAAGATAAAATTGGGCAAGCAGCCATTTAGTTCATAATTTAATCCCAGTCTTTTGAATATAGTTCATTCCAGTATTAAGTTTAAATACAGCAGACAGGCCATTTAAGTTTGATTCTTCTGACTAGACTTCTTTCTCAGACAAGTTCTCAGAATTTAATGATTGCTGACCCTTATTTTTGACTATAGTTTATGCTAAATACTTTTCATACTGATTCATAAACACTTTAAATTTCTCATCAATTTCATTTTCTAAAACATTAATTTTCTGTTTTTGCTGGTTATTTTTGGAAATGCACATTCCAGCATTCTGCCATTGTGTTCCATTCAGAAACACTTCGGATTTCTAATTGTTGTCATCTTCTGACACACTCATTTTCTGTTTTTGCTTCTTATTTCTGATAATACACATTTTCACATTCTGGCATTATGATCAGCTACATACCACGTTCTGCAAACTTGCTTTACATGTGAACTAGACATGTCCAATAATTGGTATGTCCACAGAGGTTTCTCACTAAAAGAATACAGACTATAAGTAACATATCCTGTGGAGACTGCCTCAAGGCTCTATCTTTGTATTCCGTCTCCTACAGACTGTTAAGGGGAGATCTATGCCTGGCATAAAGGGCATTGTCAGACCCCTCTTTGATGGGCCTCTTGCATATCCACAAAATAAACATTACCAGACTTACCCATTCTAAAGACTTAAACCTTGCCTGTGATATAAATAGGACCTGCTGGAGAGAAAGGTATGTATCCCAGAGACTACCCCATCTATGGAACAGGCTCCCCATCTATGTGAAGCAGAGTTTTTCCCTAACCCAATCAAAGTGTAACTTGGACAATTGGATGAGAAACAGGAAATTCATCCCTGGTTTGGCACCTATATCTAATGGACAGAAGCAGCCTCTAAATGATTCATCTCCCAGGGCCCAGCTTGTAAATGTTTCATCTCCCAAGGCCCTGCTTACACTTATCAAAGGTACTAGAATGTGTCAGAGATTTGGGATGCATGGCTAGGATTAAAAAGGCCCTTGTGGTCGTTAGTCTAGTAAACACCTATGAACCTATGAACGTATGAGCTTTCTGCCCTAAAGCTTACACTGGGTACAGTCCCTTGCTCCCTTTCTATCACTAGACACCATCTTGCACAATGTGTTTCACTGCCATGCATAGTCCCTCAGAGCCATTACAAGGAATATTTTATTAGTTTTGTAGTCCTACTACTTGGTTTTCTGCTTATGTTTAATTTCTGCACCAATTTTACACAGCTGTATAGCATCACCAAAAGCTTTTTACTGGACAGTTCATTAATGTAACATACATCAATGTTTTTTTTTTCAAGTGTTAGCTTTGACTCTATCAATGGTCTAGTTTTTATGTAGTCATTATTTATGCTAAATACAATTCTGTCTCTGATCCACAAAGCTCTCTAAATTTATGATCATGCACTATGTGTCTCAGATCAGTGTCAACTATTCAGTAGTTTGTTGTACCATGTGGTGTTCTGGTAAAATAAATGAATAAGTCAATGAATGAATGAATGAATTAATGTAGACATATGGTAGGTTCTTTTATGGTTCACAGCATACCTGGATTTTTAGTACTGCCAAATTACTTTTCTCTTCCTCTGTTATAGTAAAATATTAAATACCTTGATGGCTTATTTGCCATTCCTTAGTTTGTCAGTAATACTACTCAGAGTAAGATACAGCTCAACTCCCCATATTTAGGGCTTCACATTTTAGAATACATTTTCCTACAGTTTTAGAGATTTTGGAGGTCGAAATGCCATCATTCTAAGTAAAAAAAACTGAACAAAAATATTACCAGAAATTGGAGATATTGTTGTGCATGCATATATATCATTCAAATGCATATCTTCTTCATTTGGCAATCTAGAAGCTTGTTGCTAGGCTAAAGCACATGTTTGAATCATACTGCTTGTGCAAAGGAAATAACACAGCTTATCCAACTCCATTTTAAAAGACGCATGTCAGCAAAAACAAAAGACAGGCAGAGGCAGACAAAGAAAACATGGTATACAACTGGGGTGTGTGAGGCTGCATACAGAGAAAATAACTATTTGAACTATTTTGATGATTTCCAAAAAGTTAGGGCCATTTCCTTCCCTTATGACAAATGTTTGTAGTGCTTTGTTATCTGAAGATGTAAGTCAAGTCACTTCTGTCATCATGCTGGGTCTTCTAGACTCACCTTTTCATTGAGAAACAACTGTAACGTGTAACCATAAGACTAAAACCTTGTAAATGAAGAGACAGAAACCTTCTGGCCACAAGACTTGTGTTCCTGTTAACATTACTCTTAGACTACAGTCCTAATACTGATGTAATGCAGGAACATTTGTACTCATTATTTTGAATGTCAAGTCATCACAGCAAATATATCTCCAGTTCATCATGTCACCATGATCTTGATTTAGTGGCAAAGTATTCTCTAAGAATAAAAATGTAGGGGGTGCATGGATAAATTCCCTTCCTACAAAAATATATTTGTATTTCATTCAATGTGTTTTATCTGGTAGGTGAGTGATTTTTGTGGTGGTGTGGGATGCAGGTATTTTGTAAAAATGTATTTATTTATTTTGTTTACAGAGAAGATATCCCTTATCCAAAGCAGATTTTTTTTTGCATAATTCAGTTCAAAACCATATAAAATACAAATATAGAACAGAAAGAAGGTATAAACATTATGTATATTATAGGGCTAAAATAATCAATGTGAGAACAGCAACTAACTAAATTTCTAAACTGATGAAATAAAATTTAACCTTAAACAAAGCACACACACATATATGGATCTATGTCAAGATAACAAATTACCATAACGTCAAGTTGCAAAATGGCAAGACGGAAACATCGAAAGTTTACATTCACAAACATCTGCATTGTCATACGTTTTTGCTGTCAAAGGAGTCAGTTGGCCAATGTGGTGAACTTGTGATCTCAGAATTGGTATATTTACTTGGGGGGGTGTGTATGTGGGGGTGAAGACCCCATTTGGGTGGGTTTTATTTGCTTTGTTTTTTTTTTTATTTTGTTGGCAGATTGCTTATTTACCAGGGGAAAATGTACGACAATCCTGACATTCGTGAATATAAACTTTTATCATTTACGTCTCGCTGTTTTGCAATTCAACGTTATGGTAATTCGTTATTTTGATATAGATCCATAAAAAAAATAATAATATATATATATATATATATATATATATATATATATATATATATATATATATATATATTTATTCTAGGTTAATTTAATTTTTTTTATGTTTAGAACAATTTTGAATGATTGTAAATATATAGGAAAAATAACATATATGTTGGATTGAGGGTATTATGACAGAAATAGAGCAGTAGAGTCATAAGTGAAAAAAGTAATTTTAGAAGATGCATGGAAAAAAAACAAAAATTATGGTAAGAAAACATATAGGTATTAAAGTGAGACTAGATGAAAGTGGCCATTTTATGTAATGATGAAAAAGGTAATGAATGACTTGATATACATTTTGTAACAGAGAAACAGAGAAAAGTATTACTTCATATAGAGACATAGGTGTTCCAGCTCTGAGCTATGATCAAAATTGTTTTGCGTGATCTTGCCAATGTGGTATCTATCACACATGAACTAAACCATTACATTGTAAGAAAATGTTTTGGTTGGGTTAGACTTTTTTTCAGTTACACTGTTGTCTAATTATATTTGGGACTGAGTCCCATTTTTGGCTAAATAAGCTGAGTAAAGTGAGTATCCTTGATAACTGATGGACTTTTGTGCTGTAAATTTTAAGTTTCATGTTTCAGTTTTTTTAGGGGGCGGTTACATTATATTACTTGTGCCACACCATTTTTGCATGGTTTGTTTATTTTGAGTTGTGAGAAAGTCAGAGCACGCTGTAATTCTAAGCAGTGTATACATCCTGATCATTGTACACTATAGAATATAGCATGGGCTACTAGGGACCCTCTAAAATTACTTTTTTTTTTCCACTTATGTTTCTTCTGTCTTACTTCTGTCATAATACCCTCAAGCCTAGATATATGCTATTTTTCTTATACATTTACAGTCATTCAAATTTGTTATAAATATCAAGAAATATTAGATAAACCTAGAATAAATAAATATATTTCTTTCCTGTGAGACAGTGGCAGGATCTGGTTTGTAGATTAGAAGCAGACTATTTTGTTGTAGGTGGTTTAATTAAGATGCTTGAATATTGGTTAAGACTGAAAGAGCACAGAGGCAGCTGAGTGCTGTAAGACATCTCACAGCTTGTCACTAACTGTCCAGTGTGGGTTGGCAAATTAGTGTGATGGAGAGAAAATGGGATTCAGAGGCAAATGTAGCTGCAATGAGAAATACCTAATTTTTAGCTAATTATCATGTCTCTGAATCAAACATTAGCTCTGTCAGACCTGACTGTGCTCATGTTCTCCCTAGCAGCCCATGCTTCCCATCAGTAAAGGCACCCCCTACTTACACACCCACACAGCCACACACTCACATTCAGACATCCATGCACTAGTGTGCACAAACACACACACACACACACACACACACACACACACACACACACACACACACACACACACACACACAGACACTTTTGATTCCCAACCTAAACCCCCAAAATCACCCATCAAAGCAGACGTGCATACTCACAAACACACACACACACACACACACACACACACACACACACACACACACACACACACACACGCACACGCGCACAAACACACACACACTGACTCACACTAACACACACCCACATCAACTCATCAACACAAAAGTTCCCCACAATTGCTCATCTTCACAAAAACACTCAGCCATACACTGGCATACTTAATACAACATACACACACACACACACACACACACACACACACACACACACACACACACACACACACACACACACACACACTCACACACACATCCCCTTAGACTTTTGATTCCCTACCTAATCCCCCAGGTTTACTCACCCAAGCAGACACACATACTCACAAGCGTGCGAGCACGCATACACACATGCATGCGCGTACACGCACACATACACACACACAAACTAACCCACTCCCCGACCACATCTTTGCTGAACTTACCTACATCATGGGTACCCTGACTGGGAGTGAATGGCTGACTGCTGTGTTTTTATGGTGGTCATTTTTTTGCCTGCTATTGTAAAATTATACTCAGCAGAACAAATTAGAAGCTGCAGATATTTCTCAGGAGAACACATTGTAATTAGCTACTCAACAAACTGCCACATTGGCATATAGCTTCACCCATGAAACTGCTCTCCATGCTTAGGCCCCCTGCAAGCTGTCTGTGAATTAGAAAGGCTTACTGTGATCAGGAAACCTTTCACGTTAAGGCTTCTGCATCAATCTAAACCTTCCTGAATCTCATGGATGGGTTTGTCTTTTATAGTAGTTTAAGCTTTTGATCTGTCTTCATGACTGTGTAATTGACATGTTACTTAGCTTATAAATTTTGGTTGATTATAACTCCAGAGTGGTTTGAGTTACATGCTCAATGACAGTGTTAGTTTGAGAATTAGTTGTCATTTCTTTTAGGTTTTCTTGGGTACTAGTATTGGCAAAGAAAACACATATTTATTTATGTATTTGTGTATTTATTTGCTTATTTGCATTCAGTAGAAGCTTTAATTGTACGAGACAAGGTAGTTTGGGTTAAGATTAAAGCTGATTTGTAGCATATGCAGAGTATATCAACGTTGAACTATCTGCATATTGAACAATAGTTCTCTGTTCAACTGAAGGATGCACTTCATCTATGAGCACGTTTAATAGCTATGAACCCAAGATAGACCCTTGTAGTACTTTTACTGTTATACTTAGGAAAATGAATAAAAGTTTTGCCAGCAGACCATTTGTGTCCACTGACTGAGGCAGTTCTTGAACCATGTTACTGAAGAGTCCTTCAATTTAGGCCTTGACAGTCTAGTTAGGAAGTGTGGCTACTCTGTAGTACTGAAAGCTTTTGTGAGATCAAGAAAAAGGAAGCTAATAGCCGTCTTTGATTCCTTTTTCTGTTTGACTACATCTTGTTTGTGCCTTTCGGCTTTTCACGGTTAGGGGTCACCACAGCGAAACTCTGGTCTGCTAATGATTGGCAGTAGATTTTTACATGCTGGCTTGCCGGGCCTAACGCACAACCTTCAATGAAGGAACGCCCATTCACGCATGTCGACACACAGAAGACGCTCTAACTGAGAATCGAACGGGCAACGTCTAACTGTGAGGCAACAACGCTACCGCTCTGTTTGACTACATCTAGAAAGATAATAATGCCATTTCAGTACTATGCTTTGACCTGAAACCATGTTATGTGGGAGCAAGTACATGTTTAAATGTGCTAACATTTTGCATGTGTATACCTCATTCTAGGTCATTCAGTACAGAGATAGAATTGCAATCAGTCTGTAATTTGTTAGTTCATGTGAAGTACCTCCTCAGTGGGAAGGAATTAACGATTGTTTCCATTATTGAGGAATATATGATGCTTTGATGGATCAGTTAATTAGAACTGACACTGGATGGGTAATTGAGCTTACAGTGATTACAAGGTATTCATTAGGCACATTATTAAATGCTATGGTGGCTGAGTTTATATTTTTAAGAAGTTTTTTTATTAAATCTTTTGATAAAACGTCATTGTTGAAAGAACCTCTGTTATGATATTAAATGATTACTTTCAAGATGGGTCTCATCATTTTTCATTACAGAGGTTATGACCTTCTATAAAGTATGTGTTTAACTTTTAAACCACAATGCTATCAGATTCATTTTGGAGTGAATTTGATTAAAGTTTCTTACCATATTTTTGGAAGTTTATTTATAGTTTTCTAGATTAGTTTTATTTTATTTCCTTGCCAGACTGTAAGTGTTTGTAGAAGTTTTAATTGTCAGCTTTTATCCTTTGTTCCTTAGGTTTCTGTGTATATGTTGGTTTTGTGGTATTTTATTTGTTTTCCATACTTTCTATGCATTCCTCAGAGATTCATAAGTTGTTTAGTTTTATGTATCATCCATAGAGTTGATATAACCTTTTAAACTTTAAGTATCTGTATAAGATTACGCCGAAGTATGCTACAGGCTGGTCTAGTGGTAAGCAGATTTATTTATTTATCCTTTGTTATCTGGGTTAGTCTCACTAGGTTACTGGCCTCTTTTAAGGGGGAAACTCAAAGTGTTGTTTCTACTGTTGAGGGAAATTTGGCAGTGGCATCAGTGAATTTCCCCTACTTTTTTGGTAGGCGCTTTGGAATCTTTTGCATCTGCCTGAGCCACCACCAACTCAAGCAGAGATTGGACCTTGTTTTAACATCTCATCCCAATGAGACACTAGAGGTTACCAGTAACATTTTTAAGTAATGTCTTAAAATATCCTTGTTAAAATATTTCTGGTTGGAAATCCAGTACTTTTGTTACTTTAGTACTGTTGCAAAAGGAATAGATAGAGTGGTGGCCATTGAAAGGCTCAGGCATTATAGCCACCTTTGTTATGTGGTTTGTGCTGGTACTTAGTAGCCAGTCTAGTATGTCATCTTTCCCTGTTTTATCAGATTTGGTTGAGGATGTTAGACCACAGTGATTAGTATTTGGATTATGCTGGTCTGACTCTGTTGCTGAAACACTATTGCATCAATTGATATTTCTTTCACCAAATAAAATAATGTTATCTTTTAAGTTGGAGATGAACTAGGGAAGAAGGTCTTCTAAAATGTGAATGTTTCTATCTTCTGCGTTGGTTGGTCTACAAATAGTTGCTTTATGTATGCTTTTGTAGTTTCATGTTGCAAGGGTGGTTAACAAATCTCAACATTGTTCAAAGTATTTCTAGGAACTTGGAAGCATCTTGCTATGTTGAAGTTATTGAAGTATATGAGTACTGTAGCTCTGTTCTTTTGCTGAGTCATTCTGTACAGCTTTTATTAAAGCCTGGTGTTAGGATTTCTTTGACCCTTTTACTTGCTTTTAACCATATTTCTTTTATGGCTAGAATGTCAGTTTTAGAGTGTTAGCAATGCATGTAGTCCTGGAAGTTTTTTTTTTTATAATTTTGTCATTTAAATAGGTTGCTGTTCTCTGTGACATTTTATTCTAGTACATGTGGTCTTGGGTCTTTTTAAAGAAGTAAGAACTGGTTGACCCTGGAATGAGTTCTAAGTCAACACAGAGTAGGAGATCAAAGAAGGTAACAAGTTGGTATCGTTTGCAGATATAGAGAAATTTAAATAATAATTTGAGATTTTTCTTAAATATAGAGTGATATGGTCTTATGTATAGGGGTTTTGCTTGATTCATAGGAGTGTTATATGTCCAGGCATTTTTAGTTATGATAGTCTAAAATTTTGCTTTCAAACTGAATTGTTAAATATTAAATCAACTAACCATATAAATTTGAAAACAGTACCCCGGATTTACAAAGCCCTTTATAGCATGCAGGATGAGTCTAAGAGCTATTTTTGGGAATATGGCCTACGTGTGATCCAGGAACGAGCTCCCGGGACGTGCATGTGAGCTTTTAGGCTAATCCTGCACAGACTGAGCTCCTGTATGAAAATTACCCTCATTTGCAGGTGAAAACCATGCAAATAAGGATAATTTGTGATCCAGGATGCTGGCAGCTGTCAGTGCAGGACGAGTGCAGTCTGCAGAAATGTACTTGGTTAGTAACCGAGTACATTTCTGCAAACTACAAAATGGAGCTATAACAGCTCCAAATAAAGGCTGCATATCATTGAGGAAGCATGCCAATGGCCAAGTATAAGGCCATTGGCATTGCAAACTGTTTCAAAACTAAAAAAAATCAACTTTAATTTTTTTTTTCGCCGATCTCGGCTGTTTAAGCATAGGGCAGCTGCGGGCAAACGGGATTGGAGGGAATATAAAAAAAGAAACTTATAATGAGCATTCTAACTAAAACAAGTATTCTGATATGCAAGTCAATGGCAGGCATAAGACAACCTGGCCAGTGAGTAATGGTTGCTAAGGGGGAAGGCTCAGTGTGGGACATGTAACTATGCATTAGTAGGCAATCCTATGCAAATGAGGGGAAGGATAGTGAATCCCAGATTTCCCCAGGGTGTGAGGCAGGTCCCAAGAGTGTAAGAGTATACATAGCTGGGTGCAAGACTAGGATATAGGTGACATCATGGGGCTGTGTGTCAACCATACTGTAAGTGGATTGGAGCCCTGTGGCTCGGGACTGCTCCTAGCTTAGCACAGCTAAGCTAGAGGTGTGTCCAAACTGCCTAGCACTCTTTACAAAGTGTAAGCGGGTGTACGTGCCACGCACCAGTTTTTACAGGAAGAAAAAGGAAGTTCAACCAGGAAATAGCAGCTCTGTGCACATTTGAGCACTCCTTTTGCACGGCGCGCACACAGGATTAAACAGGGAGGAAGTGGGAAGGGAAAATAGCAGTAGGAAGGTAATCAAGGAGAACTAGCATAGCTGACAAGTGAAATGTATCAGAAACAGCCAATTACACAGGCAGCAGCCCAGCCCAGCACACCACTATAAACTATGCAAACCCCTTTCCCCCTTGTTTTTCCCAAAACCTCTGCACCACAGGTGTATACAGATGGGGAAGTTTTACAAAACGAACGCAAGGGAAAAAATGTTAGGGGTTGCTTTTGCTATCACAAACTGTGTGCATGTGCAAGAGGCTGAGGGTGGTGAGGATGTGAATGCTGCTGAGCAACCCACAGTGAGGAGATGGAGAAGAGTGTACAGACCCAGGGTAACCTACCAAGGGCTACATGAGCTGGAGATAGTGGAGCACTATAGGGTGGACAGCGATCTCCTACAGCAAATTGTTTAGCTGTGCTGGCCACGCCTCACACACACAACTAACTGAGGGGAACCCATCCCAGTGGATACCAAGGTATGTGTAAGCCTAAGAATACTAGCTACAAGTACCTTCCAAAAGCCAACTGGGGATATGATGGGGATTTCACAGGCATCAGCATTCAGGGTATTCCACCAATTCCTGGATGCCATGTCAGCACATGTTGGTGAGCATGTATATTACCCTATCACCCTTGAGGCATTGGCCAGCAATATGCTTCTCTTCCACCAAATAGCAGAATACCCTGAGGTAGTGGGTGCAATAGACTGCACACACATATGCATTAACGCACCACCAGGTGAGCAGGGTAGAGTCTACATCAACTGCAAGGGCTTCCCTTTCATCAACTGCCAGGTCATGTGAGATGCCCAGGGCATAATAATGAATGCATGTGCTGGCTGCCCTGGAAGCTACCACGATTCCCACATCTGGCATCTGGCACATTTGTACCAGAAATTTGCCAATGGAGACATCCCACACTGTCACCTAGTGGGAGATGCTGGATACACACTGGAGCCATGGCTGATGACACACCTGAATAAGAACTCCATAATGAGGCATACGCACAAACACGAATCATAATAGAGCGTGTGTTTGGGATGCTCAAGTCATGATTCCGGTGCCTGGACACATCCGGTGGAGCCTTGCAGTACACACCAACTGCATGTACCTAAATTGTCCTTGTATGTGCCATGCTACACAATAAAATCCTGTGGAAACAGCTGCAGCAGGAACAGCATGGGGCAGGGCCACACAGCCCCCCACCAGTGCCAAGGCCTGCACAGGTGCAGAGTGATTCGGCGGAGGAACAACCTGAGCCTGCCCCAGTAGGCAGAAGGAGGTGTGCTCAGTATGCCCTGGCCTTGGCAAAGAAGCAATGCATAGCAAATGCACTGACACACTAGGGACCCAGGGAATTACACCTCTCTCCGACTCGCACATACAGTAAAAGGGATGTCAAACATGACACTACCTGTGCTCAACCATGTATAGGGAGTGTACTATGTGCATCCGACATAGGCAGCCCTGCAGCACCACCCTCAGTACTGGGACACCCACAAGGCAAGTGACTCACACATGCCAGTTGGGGGGGGGGGGGCACATACCCAAAAAAAAAAAAAAAAAAAAAAAAAAATTATCTGCTTTTACTGTATTTGTGTTTTTTTCCTACTTTATTTTGCTTTTGCATCATCTTAAAAGTACTCAATTGTATTTATTACTGCTTGATGTAACTCATTGTAAGCCTTTTAGTTTAAGCACCTGGGCTTCAGACCAGTTTTACATTAGGAAGGTTTGTGGTCTGCACTGTAGTGGCAGAACAGGTAGCTTACATCCTTCTAAGTTGGGAAATGCTGATTGAGGGCTCAGTGTCTGTTATTCTAAACGTGTATTAATTCTGGTTTAAGCACTTGGGCTTGAGGCCAGTTATTTTACATTAAGAGGGTTCGTGTTCTGCACCCTTGTGGGAGGAGAGGCTGGACTCTGTCCTTCTGAGCTGGGAATTTCTGGTTAAGGCTTATAGTGCCTGCATATTTGAACTGCTTCTTACTGAAATTGGTACACCTCGTTTGCTGTAGCGTAGACTAGATCCAGGCCTGCTGAATCTAGCTTTGTTTGTATAACTTGAGCACTAATCCAGGCATTCTTTAAAGTATTCAGTTGTATTTATTACTGCTGGTAGTAACTTGATTAAAGTGTAGCTATCATTTCTAAGTCTTTTGGATTAAGCACTTGGGCTTCAGACCAGTTGTTTTACATTAGGAAGGTTTGTGGCCTGCACTGTGGTGGCAGGACAGGTAGCTTACATCCTTCTAAGTTGGGAACTGCTGATTGAGAGCTCAGTGTCTGTTATTCTAAAAGTGTATTAGTTCTGGTTTAAGCACTTGGGCTTTAGGCCAGTTATTTTACGTTAAGAAGGATTGCGGTCTGCACTCTTGTGGGAGGAGAGGCTGGACTCTGCCCTTCTGAGCAGGAATTTCTGGTTAGAGGCTTATAGTGCCTGCATATTCTAACTGTTTCTTACTGAAATTGGTACACCTTGTTTGCTGTAGCATAGACTAGATCCAGGCCTGCTGAATCTAGCTTTATTTGTATGCTTGTTGTTTGTTTATTTACCTGAAACGCTAATTCCACCTAAAACGCGGCCTTTTAGCACTTCTGTGGATCCCTAGTGATATCTGCATTGCTTACTGTACTTATTTCCTTGTTTCACTTGAAAGAAAGTTACTGTTTGTCGTTTTGCATTTAAGTTACCTGTAACACATTGCATTTAAGTTACCTGGCACTTGCTCACTAAAGCAATTATATAAGTCAGCTCTAAAAAATTAAAAGAACTACACCCTCACAAACTCCCCTTGAGTACCTTGTTCCCCATTGGCCCTTTTTTCAATTATAAAGGAATTCCCAATACTATTCTAGCATGTCCAAAGGTCAGTTGTCAATCTCCTCTCTGGTCCAGCTGGTGAATCTGGGAATCCTGAGGCAATGTTACAACTGCCTCATGTACACAGACAACCCTCTCCTCCTCCCAACAAATTCCAGCACATGTGAGAGATGCAACCATATAGCCAAACTGGAGGCTAAGCTCTCTCAACTCAGTACTGGCGTAACCAGTCAGGAGGAGAAGGAAACCACACTCACTACAATTCCGGTCTCACATAGACCTACCACGACAACAAACCAAACACATAAACACACAAAAACATACTCGGAGGCTCTAAATAAAAATCTGCCTAAGCAGCAGAGACCTCCAAAGCAGACACCCAAGCAACCGCTACCCCAAAACAAAACACGTGCAACACATAGCTCACAAAGCCAGTGTGCCGAACAGTCACAGCCCTTAAGGCTAAACAACACACCTGATACACTTGTAATAGGTGACTCTATCGTCAGGCACACTGACGTCCCGCTCACCAGGCTGAACAAGGAGAAGGTCACGGTGAGCTGCCTGTTGGGCGCTAGGATCCGCCACATAACACAAGCACTCAGGTCACTCCAAGGCAAGTACAAATATGACTCAGTCATTGTCCATGCTGGTGTGAATGACCTGAGACGTACCTCCCTGGACTACATGAAAAGAGACATAGAGGAGCTCTCTGAGCATGTAGCCCAGGCCGGTATTGGGGAGTGTACAGTTGAAATGCCCTACTTTGGTAATCCTGCTGATGTCAGCCACTGTGAAATACACCTTTGGGGAAGAAGTACTCCAGTAATGTCTGTGGCATGTACTATAACTGCGTAGTGTGTAGTGTAAAAAACTAGTTAGGTAGAGTTTCTACTCCCAGACATGACAGGTGTGTAACTCATATCCTGTGTAGAGGTCAGTGTGTAACACCTGTGGGCAATGTGGAGAGGGTTTTGCTTATTACTTTTATAGTGACGCTACTATATATCACAATGGCAACCATACATGGATAACAGATGTAACTTAGCTGGGAGGCTGGGGTGCAAAGCCATACCCATACATGTGACATCAAGGCCAACCAATCCAAATTAGCAACCCCACTATTACACAGAGCACACACACTCAACCCATGTGTCATACACACACACATGCCTAGGCAACAGCCAATATGTGGGTAGTACACTGCATATTGGTCACTGATAGTAACTATGCAGTGAGAGCAGTGGACTACAGAGGGCATGTCACCCTGCCAATCTGTCCAATATGCATGTACATGCAGACAGTGCACCTCTACCATGTTCCCCAATGGACAGCTGCACTACCTGTGGTGTCTTCATATGTGACTCACAATGGACATACCATGCCTGACAACATGCCCTGTATGGACAGATGACACTGACATCAAGGAATGCTGTTGGCATACTATCAATGTAGGTGAAGGGTAAACTTGCTGCCCATTACCAGTTCCTGCCACAGGTGGGCAAGACTGGCACATCTGATGATAATCTGTGTTTACAACATGGGCCAGACAACCCAGGTACAGTTCCACATGTCACTGTACATGCACGTGGAAAGTGTGCACATCCCAGACACCATCCATGTCAAGGACTAAGGAACACATACATGGCATGTGGTGTACAGCATTGGCCACACACAATAGTCACCCAGGTGACTGAATGGGGGATGCAATACCCACCTGTTTGGGCAAATGCAGTAACTACAGGCCTGAGCCACAATGCAGAACATTGTCATGTGGCCTGATACCAAGGTATACACATTGCCTACCATTGTACAGCCTGCTGGCACAGTTGACCACCACACCCCCATGTAGGCATGCACCCATGCATGTCAGAACTGGCACCCTGTGTGTTCATTTGTGTGTTGTATGGTGCGTATGTCCACATCCACACTCACAACAACCCCCCAGGGCACACTGAAGCATGTTGTCTGATGTCTGACATCTCCTCATACTCTTTGCCCATACGGCCTCCATATGACCCATGTGGTGCATGTGATACCTGCACATTGATGTGTTGTCGCAATCCCACTAGGGATGAGTTGCACTCCTGGCCCTGCCAAGTGTGTCAATGTGTATGTGTCCTTGTGTGAGTGTGCCTGTGTTGATGCTGGCACCTGTTCATGCAGATGGGCACGTGTACGACACCTACCGTATTCCTGTTGCAGATGTCACTTGCCCTCACATATATGTTCTGAGTGCTCCACATCGGGTAACCCATGTGGTGTACCCAATAACTGCATCGAACTGTGATAGCACTACATAGTTGTCGGGGGTTTGATACCCTGTGCTGGTAGGTGTGTGACACAAATGTGCTTCAGTTTTACTCTCCCACCCCTCCCTGACATGTATCTGCCTCTGTCTGCCTCCCTCACTTCCTCTCTGGGGGATGTGGAGACCCACATCTGCCTTGCTTAGGCAGCAGCATGTGTATTTTACGTGATGCTCATGATCAGCTGATGGCCTCTACATGAATTGCAGCCCTCCCCTAGCTGATTGCATGTGGAACAGCTGTGGTAACAATCCCACAGCCAATTGCATGGAAACACACTCTAATACCTAAGAACATCATGGTGGTGTTGGGCCTTTGCAGTCACTGTGAGCAGGAACTAGATCTGATGTTTGGCAAACAGCATCTCAGATGGATTGGGGATTTACCTCTAACAACATACACTGTGGAAAGAGGGCAACAAACAGGAGGGGGATGTGCCTGACCTGACTACAGACTGTAAGTGCTGCTATACTGCATTTGGAGTAATGTTGGTTTAACAGTGTTTGTCTGGAGATGCCTGTCATACATGTCGCAATACCTCCTATGTCAGTTCCATGTATATGAGGAATCCCCATCTGCAGGGTCATCTGCAGACTGGGCAGTGTTGTGCCTTTGGTCTCATGTGTTAGCCACAGTGCATCTATCTGTGGAATGTAGAAGGTAGTGTGAGGATTTCAGTCTGTAGATGGTGAAGGCCGTGACAATTACTGACTTCATATCTCTCATAGGACATATGTTGCAACAAACCCCGTTACAATGAAAATATATGAGGTTATCACAGCAACATGTCTATACTGGCCTTGTGTATGTGCTGTCAGCTACACCTCTGTCAACCTTTGTAGATATGGCGTTCATGAAGTGGTACCCCATAAATACTGTCATCATATCTGATAACAAGCCAGTGATATATCAGATTACTACACATGTCATCTACAGTAGGGGTTATATGTTACGACATAAGCTGCACATTCTATGGATGTTTGTACAGTACTGAGGTCTATGTAGTGATGGTAAATGTCGGCAGTGTGTGTATTGTTAATATGGACTTCAGCCTGTGTACAGACTGTGGTAGATGCCATTGTTCTAGCTCCCCTTCTATCAGATGTTACATGCTGCCCCACTGTATGGTACAGTTTTGCCGTGCATGATTGTAGGGCCATACACACACATGTCCCATACCACAGACAGCCATCAGACCAAACTGTGTAGCAGCCCAGTATATGTAGGGTCATTCTGTGAATGGCACATATGAGGATGGTGTAGAACAGATAGTCCATATACTGTAATATTATGCTAGCTTACCATATGTGGCTGTGGCTGTGTTCACATTGGTTGTGGTTATGCAGTGTCACACAGGTGTATCTTACCCTGTGCTGTGACATGGCTGTTGAGCCTGCTATATATGCAGGAACATGTGCATTCCCCCATACGAGATGTAGGCCATTGTTGAGCAAGTCTGCCTGTAGCCTACACAGTGCATTGTTACATGCTTAGCAGCTTAGTGTACTTAACCAGTGGGATGTTATGTACAGATACTTGCCAGATGTACTACTGCTGGGACTCCCTTAAATGTCATGTATGTCAGACAGAGCAGTGGGATGCTGTACAGATGTAAGTCAATATCTAGTAGGTAGTATGTGTCCATGGCACCCCTGTACCAGCAGTCATTATGTGTCAGGCCAGACAGGAGGTCCGAGTGTGTGAACCCAACACCTATGGTGCCAAATGTATACAAGTCATTATGTGTTATACCCATCTACATGGATGTCTACATCCATATTGTCAGGCCTGGTACACATGTGGTGCACTAAGGGATTATGTGTATACCTCTGGAGTGTACAGGGTGTGTCTGAAGTTCCAAATATAGTGGCCCATATCTCTTCTGCACTCCAGAGGGACATTACATGCTAGCGGTGGTACTTTACAATGATTTCCTTAGGATGTCTGTCAGTAGCCAATGGCACACGTTATAAGCAGATGTCAGCATCCACACACACCATGTCTGTGAAGACAATCCTAATGACAGTAGCAACAGTCTATTAATATACCTGCTATACATACCTGTCATCCCCTCGCACTACGACCTTGGGGCTGTAGGGGCTGGGGTATGTCTACACTCCATGTCCAGGACATATGGTTGAAATATATGTACATATACTTATCCAGATAGCCATATATATATAATTACACATGTGTACTACATTCAATTACCACTGTCATGGCAACCACCCACTATAGATCCCTACAGCATGTGGGCATGGTCCCTTTACATTTCCTGTGTGATGGACATCCTTCCTGTGTGTGGGCATCAGTGATACAGACAGCAGGTAGCAATACCTCTTACAGGAGAACCTGCACACTCAGAGCAGCCACATATTTGTAGGAGGATCAGGAACTACAGACAGACTCTGGGTAGAGTTGTGTTATGCTTTGCATAGTACTGGTGTTACAGGGTGTGTGTGTGTGTGTGTGTGTGTGTGTGTGTGTGTGTGTGTGTGTGTGTGTGTGTGTGTGTGTGTGTGTGTGTGTGTGTATATACTAGTGTACATTGGAATGCAGTTTGTCTGCATAGCTCACTACTGTGGACCTAACCTCTTGCTGGACAGAAGTATGCCTATCATGTGTTGTCCGTCCACCACACAGGTCCTGGGTCAGATATTACACTGACAGTGTGTGTGTTGCATGTTATCAGTACATGGCTACATCCATGTCCATTTCTAACCTCAATTCCCTGACCAAGGGTATGTTGTAGACTATCCTGTAACACCAGCACTTTGCTTAGTTTATGCCAGCAGTGTTCCACATATGTGCCTGTGTTCCAGCCTCTGTCCTCCATCTACATACCAAACCTTGCACATGTGTCATGCTGTTGGGGGTTGTTCTGTAGTGGGCTGTGAGTATATCACACTGCCATTGCTGCCATTAGTCCACTGCTGTTGTATCCCCCACACATACAGTGGGGCAGGGGCCATATATGTGTGGGCTTCACCTACACAACACATGTGCACCCTTATGCACTGCAGAGGCCAGTGTATGTAACAGTGGTATATGGGCCTGTATTATTGAGTCTAGGTGGGGAGCACCATAAATGACCTAGGCTGTTACAAAATATGGAGGTATCAGGGGTGAGCTGCCACAAGGTATCGGGATGTACAGTACCGTATACTCCATCTCTATTGACATTACTTACATGACTTGGGGTACTGCAAGCCTACTGCCTCCTGCCGTACAGACTGTTCTGTGGCTTATGCCTTGTTATGTATATCTGTATCTGCATGTCTTTGTATCTGTATCCTGGGGATGTTGATGGCTTCCACATATTACATGTCCTATGGGTGGCAGACTGTACTTGGTACTGTATTGCAGGGCGCATGTGTTTGGCTGTGGGGGGATGCCTACTCGTACAAGACATATAATGTGTGGGGCCTCTCAACCCCATTAACGGTGCATGTGGACATAAGTGTATTTGTTAATCTGCAATTGCTATCTACAGATGTATGGCCATATATATCTATATAGATATATTTATCTGCTAACAGATATATAACTATATGTGCATAGATAGTGATATATATGTATATAGAGTTAGTAAAACAACATATATATTTATATATATATGTATATCTATACATATAGGGATATGTTGTATCTGTTAAGGTTGCAATATAGTTACACGCGCAGACATCTAGATGTTGGTATACATTCTCTGTACTGTTGCATGACAGGACTGGCTGATATGTTTCTGAAACATTGAATATCTGTGTATCTGTCATGGTTTAGTGATATATCTCTTTTTTTCTAGGGTGTGCAGGTTCCTTGGTTTGAGCCTTGCAAGAGCTGTTTATTTTGTTGCTGGGCAGAACATGGCCTGTTGGATATAGAGTGATTAAGGCACTTTAAAGCAGTTGTAAGCAGGTTTGCACAGAGCTAAGCACTGCCTACACAGGTTAAGCAATTTAGAAGCTAACTGAGAGTATGAAAAATTCATCTTTAAATGGATATAACATATCTATATATGTAGATATAGCTATAGAAATACATATATATATATATATATATATATATATATATATATATATATATATATATATATATTCTTCTTTTGGCTTTTTCCCAGTCAGGGGTCACCACAGTGGATCATCTATCCGCTCATGATTGGCAGTGGAATTTTACAGTGTCAAATTGCCAGCCCGGTGCCCAACCTTCCACAGAAGGCACACACATGCACACACTCACACCTAGGGCCAATTTAGAGTGTCCAATCCACCTAATGCATGTCCTTGGGATGAGGGTGGAAACTGGAGCACCCGGAGGAAACCCATGCGACCACAGGGAGGACATGCAGACTCTGCCGAAAATCAAACCACAAAACCTCTTGCTGTGAGGCGGCAACGCTAACTGCTGAACCACCGTGACTGCCCTTATATATATATATATATATATATATATATATATATATATATATATATATATATATATATATATATATATATATATATATATATATAAGCCAATAAATACATATATACATAGATACACATACATCCATAGATATATATGTATACATCCATATGTCCACATATATACAGCACTAGGAATGCATATATGTCAGCAAATATATGGCTCACCTTTCAAAGGGAATAATCCATGTGTCCGAAAGCTGGAAGGCCAAAAGTATGTTCTCAACATTGCAATAAATGCATCGAATGTCACTATGCATTCGCCCATTGCAGATTTGGCAATTTGGGTGAGGATGGCACGATAGTGAGGATGGGGAATATTTGCCTATCCCCACTGTAGTGTGAACTCAGAGTTAGTATATCACAGTAGGGGGGGTTGTGGGGGACCCAGCACCCCAGATAGGGGGTGCAGGGGGGCATGCCCCCCTGCATCCCGATATGTATTTCAACTTGCAGTTCGAGAGTCAGCAAAGGTGCCTTTAGAACTGCTGTGTTTCAAACTGTGGTGCAGTAAGAAATGACAGATTTGTCCTTTCGGTTTGCAGAAAGGGACGTTCAAAGAAATGATTGTCTCCCTTTCAAAAGTGAACACATATATATCAATAGAAGTATATATAGACATACATCTGTAGATGAAACTGGGAACATAACTACAACATATATGTCCACATGCACCATTGATGGGTTTGAGAGACCCAAACGAAATACATCTATCACAGATAGGTATTCCCCCCCCCCCAGCTAAACACGTCTGGCCTGCAATACAATACCAACCTTAGCAGATCCCATAACCAGGACCCTACATGACAAGGGCAGTACATGTTAACAGTACTCCATCCCACCTGTAGGATGTCAGGCTGGCATTACTAAGATATCATGCAGTACAGTCAAGTGACGTGTCATGCTTGGGGTAACCCCTGGGCAGGCGCAGTAAGTAGCTGGGATCCCTCATATGATCCAATAGGCCTACACCTGACAATGGATTCACCAGAGTTGGCAAGGATGACCACAAATCCATCATGTCAGCTGGGAACTATCACCCAGTAGCCTGATGACCCTGGTCTGCAGGGACATGGAACATATCAAAAATGTACCCATGGCCAATGTCACTGTTAATCTTAACACATGGGACCCCGGTAATGTTGGACTTGTCAAAGGCAGAGAATACAACCTGAACCTGGTACACCTCCTTTACCCAATCATGACAGGTGTAGATGAGGGTTAGGAGGTGCACAATGCCTATGTAGATCACAGCAGGCTTTTGTACACCATCCCACATGATGTAGGAATGTGTGCAGTTGTTAAGGGATCTACCTCCATTCACTGAATATGTTTCCACCAGGACTGCTTGGCAAATGCCAACATTCCACAGGTGCCATCCCATGGACATACAGTCCTTCACAAGTCATAGATGTGGTAATGCCCTCCTCCACACTGTAGAGGTGTGCAGCACTACTGGGGTTGCTATAACTCACTGGGTGTGGCTGTTGTGGACACATCCACCATTATTGCAGTTACTGTTGCGTCTATCCCCCCACATAGCTGTCTGTAATACTGTACACTGTATGTAATCAGGATGTTAGTTGTTGTTTACACCATTCACAGTAGTTGAGCAACTCACACCCTCCTAAGGGTAGGGCTATGCCACCGGCATTGGCACACACATGTTACTTAGGTGAGGATCACAGTAGAGTGGGGAGAGGGACATACATCCTGCTGTTAGCATGTTCAATGTTATCCACATTGCAGACTGCATATATAGCGATGTCTGGTTGTGCCTATCCTGTCTTGGTTGGATTACATGTGCAACAGATGTGTTACCTGCAGGGGGAAATACCTCCATGTGTACAGTCTTGTACCTGTACTGCATCCAAATCAAAGGCTCTGTGTGATGTACCCAGCCATGGTATGTGTACCACCCACTACACTTACTGGTGTCCACTGTAGAAGGCCTGCTGACACCACTACATTCATCAGCCATGCGGCAATGGACAAACACAACACAATCAGAATAGATAATGGTGACAACAATACAACATTGTTAATTACAGCTATGATGCATCATGGCTGCACAGCTACACCTTCCAAGATATTAGCATTTCACTTTACATTGCTACACTGTTGAACAGTCGCCCTGTGCATCAGCTCCATGTTAGCCTGTCTCTGCATCAATATTATGGATGTCAGGGAGTGGCACAGGTATAATCATATGCACAGGGTGTGTTGTTGGTTTGGCAGAGGCCTAGGCTGAGCCATACAATTGACAACATGTGTGTGTGTGTGTGTGTGTGTGTGTGTGTGTGTGTGTGTGTGTGTGTGTGAGGAGGCTGAGTTCTGTTATGGGCCACTGGTGATGTTGTGTGTGCAGGTATGTGGTTGCCCTAGGTTTGTTGTTTATGTGTGTGTCTGCATGCACACAGTTCCTCCATGTGGCTGCCCTATACAGGGAATTGTGAGGCAGCTGCAGACTGTACCTGGCAGGGTTTGCAGTTCACTGTCTCTGGCCACAGACACAGGACCTGTGCCTGGCAGGGGTGCTACAGGCAGTATCAGGTACAAAGCCAGATTGAATACTGTCCCCCAAGGTTGACAGGCATCCACTGGATGCAGGTCCCTCCTGGGACTGGCCAGGGCCACATGCACGTGGTCTGCTATGTCAATCTGTGGACAGCACCCCCCCCACAGTGCTGGGGCTGGTACTGCCACTATGGGTGCGGCTGTGACTGGTGGGACTTCCACGGTGACCTCCAGCTGCTGGTGTTGCTGGCATATGTCCACGTGGCCGTCGCAACCGTCCCACCCTGTCCTGATGCATGGACATGACATTGTGGATGAGATCTAATGTCTCACCCCACCGTCTATCCATGACCTTGGTGTAATTACAGATGGCACCTGCTAGGTCACAGATGCTGTCAGGTACGGAGGTGTGATGAGCCCTCTGCGCCCTTAGACCCTGCCTGGTGTACCATTCCATTCATGCCTGTGCCTCCATGACAGTCTGGGACATGCGTGTGGTTGAAATAGATGTGGCACGTCTGTCAGGGACATGATGACCAGCAGTGCTCTGACTAGCACCCCTGAACATCTGCCTATGTGATACCCCACCAGACATCTGGCTATGGCTGCTGCGACCTGACACACGTACCATAGATACCACACTGTCCTGGCCAATGCCAACCGTAGACTGTCCCTCAGCTAAGGCCAACAGTGATGAGGTATATAGAGGCAGTGTGACTGTGTGCGTGGATGGGGTGGATACGTGTGGGTTGTCAATCGGTGGCCCAGCGGCAGCCCCTGATAACCCTTCCTGTGCCTCAACACACCTATCCTCATGGTCACTGTCTTTATCAGTGACATCAGATTCCCTGCGAGAGGGACCCAGCCCCACCTCACCACCTGTGAGGGAAAAACAGGGAACAGACTGTAAGACCTGTACATCACTGCTAAACAGTACATACATACGCACACACACACACACACACACACACACACACACACACACACACACACACACACACACGCACACACGTGTGCAGACATGGCCACACACACAGACATACACACATGCAGTTGACATACATGGCAATCCATACACTCCACCAGACAGCACCTACAGACAGCTCCCACACCCCCATAACACACACAATAGCAGGTGATGGTGAAGTACAGTATCACACACAAACCTGTAATTACACACATGTCAGCATGCAGGACATGTGGCGCTCAACAGCATGCAGTGCAACTGTAGTTAATCCCCGTTACCAACATTATACATGACTGTGATGCATGGCTTCCGTTAGTCGGTGATGGCCCTCCCCCTGGAACTCACTGCACCCATGTCCACAGCATTGCTGTGCATCTGTTCAGCACCCTGGCATGTACTGTGCACCATACCTCACAGGTGTACACACCATTGCAGGATGTGTATTTGTGTGTCAGTTGTGTTTCCGCTGCTGCTCACAGCCTCTGTGTGTTTCTGGATCACATGTGGACACGTGTTTAGTGAATGCTTGATGTGTATTCACAGATGTCATCATCAGTGGTGCATGTATGAGTGATAGACTACCATTAGACCGACTACAGATACAATGTACTGTACCTATGGTGAGTGTAGAGACCATTATTGACCATTATTGAGCTTTGGCTGATGTTGCCTGTGGTACACATAGATTCATAGGTGAGTACTGGTCTATTGGTCCTGGGGCCTACATAAGCCTAGCCACAGGGGTTCCCAGCCATGCACCACCCACTAATGTTATTCCCCTGTGCCTCTGTCAGGCTGTGGCACATATATACTTCCGAGGGTGAAATCCCCATTTTCCATCCAGTTGTCAAGTGTTTCTTCCAATGAGTAGCATTGCCTGACATGCATGGGTAGTCCATTCCAGAGTGTGGGGATTCCCCAGGAGAGGGCCCTATCCCTCCAGTATGTTCTGTGTAATGTGTTGATGAGGTTTAGGACCCTGGAGCATGTGTTTGCAGAGGGAGTGGGATGTCTTTATGTGTAGCATGTTCAACTGCTCTGTGTATGACATAGCTGTGTAAGTTGGGCAGATGTCAGCTGTGCCTGGGTAATGTGCAATGGGGTGTAGCCACAGTTGTCTGAGATGGACTGTGTATTGCATGTGTTTGAGGCTGGTAATCCCATTAGTGAGGGGTGAGCTCTGTCAGTGTACATGTACAGCATGCATAGGTGTGTTAGATGTGTACATGGCCTACACCTTAGCTATGACATGCACAGTGAATTGCCAAGCATAACCTTAAACCATACTCACCGACATCCGGCCACTGCCTTGCTGGTATCCCAGAGGTACCTACATTGAGATGGGGATAGAGTTGATGTCAGTGGCCACAGCTGTGGCATTGCTATAGGGTGGCTGCAATATTACAGTACAACAACAGCTGAAGTCCACAGTACTACAGATTATGCATCACTGCTTATCAGTACTACACAGCAACAGACCCCATATCTCACATATGCATGATCTACCTGTACAGATGCATACACTACAGTAGTCTATTGATATGCCCTGGAACCTTACCTGCATGCTCCATGTCTGGTGTGTGTGTAGCATCCACCTCCATGACTGTATAAGCTTGTAGCTCTTGTGGGTGGGCAGGTGCTACCAGGCTCATGAGCAGTTCCTCCATTCTGGTGAGGGGGGGGGGTGGATGTTATACCCCCCCATGTTGCAAGGTGGTCACCCCCCACGGCAGCAGCACGGTGACATACATGGCAGAGCAGGTCACTACAATGGTGGTGGACCTGCTCATATGTACGGCTGTGCATCCCCACCTCATTCACCCTTTGGACCACATCATTCCACATGGCTGTTCTCTCCTGCTGGTCCTGGCTTGTCCATGAGAACAACAGCTGGTAGTTCTGGATGATGCTGGTGATTATAATTTCATCCTCAGTGGCACTGTAGGTGGGATTCCTTGGGTGCGCCATACTCCCTGAAAGACATAATGATGGAAATATGTCAAGTTTACCATAATACAATACACATATTAGTCTCCTGCCACCATAACAGCTCCAACTTAATGTTCACACAACGCTAGTGGTATGTCTCTGGTATATGTACCATTGGGTCATATATTGTATTGTACAACACTTTCTGCTATGTGTTTATAGACATGCTCCCTGTGGGGACACTAGAGTTGCTGGGCTGTTACAGAGTATTTCACCTGCATGCTGTTGTCACTGCCACTATGTTTCCACATATCCATGTGGTATGCCTGCTATGTGATTGCTACACATCTGCCATTCTGTGATATTGGGGATATCTATGCATGCTGTTGGACATGTTCTGGGATTGTGTGGACTATTACAACCTACATATGTTCCATGACAGTTACATACCAGTATGTGTAGGGGTTATTTGCCAGCAGGAACACCACTCCCACCTAATGTGCACATGTTACCAGTCCACATCACATCCATGACCCACCATGGAACCTCATTATCTACTGTTCTGTCACTACCTTCATGTGGAACCATCTCAGGGGATGGTGTCCCCCCCATGGAGCACACACAGACATATGTCTGTCACCCAGTTAGGTCGAGGGTCTTGTGCATAGGGAGCTCCACAGAGACATGGGGTATGTGCTACATCACCTGGGGGCATGCAGTACACATACACAAGGTTCGACATGCATATTCCTCCAGCCCAGCCCTCAGCCCAGGCACCTTTATGTCCACATAGATGCTGTTGTGACTGTCCATTTGTGGGCACCATGTTCCCTTTGTTCCCATGTGGGGGCTCAATGGCCTCCACATTCCAAATGTAACTACTCGTCCATAGTGTTTAACCACCACATGTGTCATATACCAGCCCTGTATGCTGTCCTGTTTGTCACCCAACCAGACCTACATATCAATATGTGCCTAATACCCTTCACCAACATATATAGCCCACCTTCTCAAACAATTGCGATGCGTTCCCAACATGGGTTACACACCACACTCCACAAACCATCTTGCAGCCATGTACTGGTGTGTAGGTATGTTGTGTATTAATGTTTCATGTTCTCTCACACATGTCATGGCAGGGGACATGTATTGACATAAATATATATATATATATATATATATATATATATATATACATACATATATAGTGTACAGAGAAAGAGGTTGGCGAAGAAGAAGTGGGATTGTCAGAGAGATGAAGAAAGTAGACAAGAGTTTAAGGAGATGAGGTGCATGGCAAAGAGAGAGGTGGCAAAGGCTAAGGATAAGGCATATGAAGAGTTTTATAAAAGGTTGGACACTAAGGAGGGAGAAAAGGACCTGTACCGATTGGCTAGACAGAGGGACCGAGCTAGTAAAGATGTGCAGCAGGTAAGGGTGATAAAGGATAATGAGGGAAACGTACTCACAAGTGAGGAGAGTGTGTTGAGCAGATGGAAAGAGTACTGTGAAGGGCTGATGAATGAAGAGAATGAGAGGGAGAGAAGGTTGGATGATGTGCGGATAGTGAATCATGAAGTGCAGTGGATTAGCAAGCAGGAAGTAAGGATAGCTATGAAGAGGATGAAGAACGGAAAGGCTGTTGGTCCAGATGACATACCTGTGGAAGCATGAAGATGTTTAAGTGAAATGGCAGTGGAGTTTTAACTCGATTGTTTAATGAAATCTTGGAAAGTGAGAGGATGCCTGAGGAATGGAGAAAAAGTGTTTTGGTACCGATTTTTAAGAATAAGGGTGATGTGCAGAGCTGTAGTAACTACAGAGGGATTAAACTGATCAGTCACAGCATGAAGTTACGGAAAAGAGTAGTAGAAGCTAGGTTAAGAAGGGAGGTGATGATTAGTGATCAGCAGTATGGTTTCATGCCAGGAAAGAGCACTACAGATGCAATGTTTGCTCTGAGAGTGTTGATGGAGAAGTACAGAGAATGTCAGAAGGAGTTGCCTTGTGTCTTTGTGGATTTAGAGAAAGCATATGACAGGGTGCCTAGAGAAGAGTTGTAGCATTGTATGAGGAAGTCGGGAGTGCCAGAGAAGTATGTAAGAGTGGTGCAGGATATGTATGAGGGTAGTGTGACAGCAGTGAGGTCTGCTGTGGGAGTGATGGATGCGGTTAAGGTGGAGGTGGGATTACATCAAGGATCAGCTCTGAGCCCTTTCTTATTTGCAATGGTGATGGACAGGTTGACAGACGAGATCAGACAGGAGTCCCTGTGGACTATGATGTTTGCAGATGACATTGTGATCTGTAGTGAGAGTAGAGAACAGGTGGAGGAGACCATGGAGAGGTGGAGATATGCTCTAGAGAGAAGAGGAATGAAGGACAGCAGGACTAAGACAGAATATATGTGTGTGAATGAGAGGGAGGATAGAAGAATGGTGAGGGTGCAGGGAGTAGACGTGGGGAAGGTGGATGAGTTTAAATACTTGGGATCAACAGTTCAGAGTAATGGTAAGTGTGGAAGAGAGGTGAAGAAGAGAGTACAGGCAGGATGGAGTGGGTGGAGAAGAGTGTCAATAGTGATTTATGACAGACGAGTACCAGTAAGAGTGAAAGGGAAGGTCTACAAGAGGGTAGTAAGACCAGCTATGTTATATGGGTTGGAGACAGTGGCACTGACAAAAAAGCAGGAGTCAGAGCTTGACGTGGCAGAGTTGAAGATATTAAGATTTGCACTGGGTGTGACGAGGATGGACAGGATTAGGAATAAGTATATTAGAGGGTCAGCCCAGGTTGGAAGGTTTGGAGACAAAGCCAGAGAGGCAAGATTACATTGGTTTGGACATGTGCTGAGGAGGGATGCAGAGTATATTGGGAAAAAGATGCTAAGGATGAAGCTGCCAGGTAACAGGAAAAGAGGGAGGCCTAAGATAAAGTTTATGGATTTGGTGAGAGAGGACATGCAGGTGGTTGGTGTGACAGAGCAAGATGCAGAGGATGGGAAGAAATGGAAACAGTTGATCTGCTGTGGCAACCCCTAACGGGAGCAGCTGAAAGAAGAAGATATATATATATGTGTGTGTGTGTGTGTGTGTGTGTGTGTGTGTGTGTGTGTGTGTGTGTGTGTGTGTGTGTGTGTGTATACATATGTGCATATATGTGTAGAGATCATTTTGTGTTGTTTATATACCTATATAAATGTATAACTGTCCGAGGTTCTGTAGACATACACAGCTGTGAATACGTATCACACATATATGTATCTGTATGTGGGGTGCATACAAACATCTGGACCACACTCATGTAACCCTCTTTACTTCACAGCTGAACTGTTCTGCCTTGCTGCAACACAGACAGGTGTCACATGTGAACACAGACTAACATTAGAGGGATATATATGTTGACAAACTAGATAAGTATATTATACTGCTATGGCAGTTGGGCATGCAATGGTACACTTTAACATGACTGTCCTGCAGGTGGTGTGGTCTCTCAGCCATGTGTCTATCATGGCAGTATTAATACCCCCACCAGCCACTGGCCACAGTAATTTACAAAACACAGATATCATGGGTCACATCTTTGCCATTCACTGCTGATCTGCACATTTGACAGGTATGTCACACTGCCCACAGGGACTGACACTACTGTCCAGTGCAGTTGTTAAGCAGAACACCATTACAGGAACAAGTACTGATGGCACATATACATCCTTTCACATAATACATCCTATTATTCTATGCCATATACTACATGCAAGTAAATGCATATCTGTTTCACATACCTGCAATGTTTTTTCCACTGTAACACAACCCTGAGCTTTGTGACCTTTCTTGAATTAATTTTCTCTCTCTCTCTCTCTCTCTCTCTCTCTCTCTCTCTCTCTCTCTCTCTCTCTCACTCAGTCTCTCCAGTAGAGTGATTGAGCTGGTTTGAATAGATTGCAGCATGCTTTTGTTGGTATTGCACATGATCAGGTAGTGGCCTCTGCACCAGTCAGTGTCCACCAGCTGCTAATTGCATGCAGCTTGCTGTGTAGTACTTCAGATAACCACTGTCATGGCAACCCTGTACTATACATTGCTGCCTTCCGTGGGCATTGTCCCTTCACCTTTCCAGTATGGATGACATTCCTTTGTGTGGGCATTAGCAGGTAGCAATACCTCTTACCTCAGAACCTGCAGACACAGGCCAAATCCACATTTGGGTAAGGTTCCAGACCTACAGACAACGTGAGTAGTATTGTTGTGTGCATTGTATCTTGCTGTTCTTACAGGGTTTCTGTGTACATGGTACTTTTTCATGGAATGTTGTCTGTCTGCATAGCTCTCAAATGTGGGCCTATCCATATGATACCAGGGAGACTGGCTGTTCGTTTTTTTTCTGTGCACCACACAGGTATTGTCCCAAATATATTTGTGGCATTCTGTCTGTTGAGTGCTATCAGTACATGGCTACATCCATTTGTATTTCAATGTCGTATCCCTGCATAAGGGTATGCTGCAAGAAATCCTGTAACACCAGCAATTTCCAGGGTGTGTAACAGCAATAATGCAAATATGGCCCTATGTTTCTGCCTCTGTCCTCCACATATATGCCAGTCTTTGTCCTGCTGTGATACAGGAAGGGTTGTTAGGTAATGGCCTATCATTATTTGCCGCTAGCATTACTGCTATCATCCCAGTCATGTCATGGACTCCCACACCTGTTGGGCCAAGTCCATATATATGGGGGCAACACTGAAAAACACATATGTGCCCTTGTACATTCCAGAGGTAAGTGTGTGGTACACAGTGTTCCCTGCCTTTGTACAGCCTTTTATGGGGGGGGGGGGTTCTATGCCATTAACCTAGGCTATGAGACCTTTTCAGGGATATAACTGTTAAGCAATGTTATGTACAAAATACTGTGACATTAACACAAGTGCTACTTTCCCCCTTAGGGCTTGACTACAGGGTGTAGTTGGAGACTGCGAACTACATCTGTAATTGTTGATTGTTACGTATCCCGAAGGCAAATCCTGTTTCTACAGTTGTACTAATTGAAGGCCTTGGCCTGGACAGCATAGTATGGTATATATACACATTGCTTGCATCTACACTTTTGTGTGGGCCTTGCATTCATCACTGATTACATATTTCAAACCTTATGTGATGTAAGTACTGGCATACATTATTTTATAGTACACGAATAAAGGTTATCTGTGTATGCATACCTGTGTGTCATGTCATGTCCTTTGAATTGTGGGTGGGTATATGTTTAATGTCAGTATTCTTATTTGTGGGAAGGGTTGCCACACTACACATTTCACAGGTGCCAGTTGAAGGGCTTGTGGCTGAGGGATATACTTTGCACCCAGTACTTCCACACTACTTCTACATATGTATGGCTACTGAAACCTTTTGTGTGTGTATATGTGTATGTACCTATATATATCTCTCATATGGCTATATCTATATATATGTATCTATATCTATATATATAAATATATATATATATATATATATATATATATCTATATATATATATATATATATATATATATATATATATATACATCTCTCTCCATATATATATATATATATATATATATATATATATATATATATGTATATATATGTATATATATATATATATATATATATATATATATATATATATATATATATATATATATATATATGCATACATACATATGAACATATGTATGTATCTATATACAATTGATGTTATATGATTATTTGTGAGTCATACATTAATATATATATATCTATATATAGCTGTCTATCTGTCTACATTTACAGATATATATCTGTCCATATGTCCATGCATGTTCGGCTCATATTTTGGCCTGTTCCTCATTCACTTGGCAATTGTCATGGATGATCGCAGCATTGAAGTCAGTAACTAGTGGCAACACCTTTGTGTTTCCGACTTCATCTCCTTCTACATATGTGTTCTAATACATATAACTGCGTAACTAGTAACATTTTAAGTGTATTAGAGCATTAGTTGACATATATCCCTATTTGTACCCACAGTGTGCCATACTTTGTCCAGACTTCTTGCATTAACAGGTTGTGTGGTATGGTAATAATACATTTCTTGTACTGTTGACTGATTGTGCTGAATGATATGTTTGTGAAAACTTCAGGTTATGTATATCTGCCATGGTTTAATGGGAAATCAGTTTGTGTATGGAGTGCAGGGTCCTGGGTTCGAGCCTTGGAGAGGCAGTTTATTTTTTTGCTGGGCAGAACAAGGGACGTTGGCTACAGAGTGATTAAGGCACTTTTAAGCAGTTGTAAGCGGATTTGCATGGGTTTGTGCGATGGTAAGCACTGCCAACGTCCGCTTATGTTTTCTTACAGTCTGTTAGCTTCAAATCTCTCAACCTGTGTAGGCATAGCTTACCCCTGCGCAAACCTGCTTCCCGCTGCTTAATAGTGTTTACTGCCACTTACCCCCGGGATAATTCCTTTAAAAGAAAAGAAAAAGGGGTTGATAGGAAAGTGGTGAAAAACAGGGCACAAAGAGGATAAGGCAGTAGGGAAAATAGCTAGGCATGTGCAGGAAGGGTATAGGAAAGGTCCATAGCTGCCCATTTCTTCTACAGCAACAGCTGTGCATATGCAATATATTTGCAGGTACATTTGGACCCTCAAACCCCTGGGGGAGGGGTGGGGACAACATATATTCATTGTGATGCCAATTAGACCGGATTATGTGTCCAATGGACACGTGTACAAAATGGACAGCTATGTATGGGGCGAAATATTTTTGTGGGAACAGATTGTCCTTTTTTTTTTTTTTTTTTCAGGTGAGAGTGGGATGCTGGGGAGGGGTAGTAGGTATATTTGGGGAGGTAGGTTGGGTAGATCAACAGACAAGACACAGAAGATGCATACAGGGCTGGTATATGACACGTGGAGGGTAAACACCTTGGATGGGGAGGGGTGTTTGGAAGTTGCAAGCCCATAAGCCCCCAACTGGAAACTGGGACTGAGGTCCCCACCCATGGGCAGTCACCACTGCACCTTCATGGCCCCGAAGCTGGCTATGCTGGGGGCTGTGTAGGAGGGGCAGGCTCACCCTCTAATAGCGCCACTTGGCCCTCAAGCTGGTGTAGCTGCTCTCGATACTCCAGATTAAGCTCCTTACGCACCACGGCCTGGACCTGTTGACGGGTGACAGGTTCCCCTCTGCGCCCATCCTGAGGGGGGGTGAGCCCCATCCCCTGCAGTGGTTCCACCTGAAGGTGGCACAGGGCCCACAGAGGAGGAAGTCCCAGGCTGGGCCCCAGATGTGCTGGTGCCTGGTGCCATGGCCAGCTGAGGTGGGACAGGTGGGTCTGCTGGGACCGGCCTTCCCATACGAGCTGTGTTGTCACAGGTTTATGACAGATATGGGTTAGTAACAGTCAACAGCATTCAGGATTAGTTATAACAGCATGCATAGGTATTCCCATTAACCCAACACACCAGATTTAACACAGTTGCACAGCAAGCAAAACGCATGCATATATAGAACAACAGTGGCCATTACAGTAGCATGCGGGTTTCATTGATGACAACAGGCCACCAATATGGGGGATATTTTCACATGGCACATGCATAGAAACAAATGTGAATATTCATAAACCATTAGGACATATGTCCCAACTATAGTTTGGAGTGTACACATACCATTTGAGGAGTGTCATTGGGTTATTATGCACATATGGTAGGGATGAGAGAGACAGTTCAATTAACAACTAATATATCATTGTAGTTTACACAACATTCATAGTCACTGGTCTTTCCCTTACATGTATTATTACAGTACACAATGACCTTATATTGTACACTGGTATGTTTATAAATTATTATATACGTGACCTGTGTCTTACCTACAGGCATGACAGGCTGCAGGTGTTAATGCAACATATGTTGAGAATTGCTGTCATACACTTTGGGTGAGGTGCTAGAATAACAGGTTTGTTTCCATATACATTCTCTGACTATATACATGTTTGACTATCAGTTATATGTCATTGACAGCTGCCTACATTTCTTGGATCATCACACTGGATTTTCAGGGGAACAGGGTACCAAGCTGGTGATATGGGCCATTTATCTGGACATGCTGGACAGATTGGAACAGTTCTGGGGTATGAATATGCATACAACTTACAATATGAACATTCTAGTAAATTCTGTACTGTTGTTGGGTGTAATTATGCATACAGCTTTCTATCTGAACATTGTATCAAAATATGTACAGTTGCGGTGTATGATTATGTATACAACTTAGTAGCACTCCCAGGATTCAAACCCCTGCTGTGTGACAAAGTATTATAGCTAACATCACAGTACACTGTGCTATCAAGGAATTAATGTAAAGCTTTCGACTGTTTTCTATCTAAGTCTCCCTTACTTGTACAATATGACTGACATTTTGGCACTTCCAACATTGTTATGCAGGACTTCATGCCCATTTTATCTGCAGACCATGCTGTGGGTGACACTGCTTAAGATACAACAGTACTATTTATAGTATGGAACAGATCGCCAAGATATGAGAGAAGAGTAAACAGAAACACTCCAGGGGTTATACCTTTATTCACAGACTATTACACATTTATTTCTACTGGTACAACACTTTCTAAGGCTCTTATATTTATTTGTTATGACAGTACATGCAGACTGATTACTAACCTGCCTTGCGATGCAACCTTTGCAGCCTAGCATCATGGGCTTGCTGGCTCACAGCCCACTCATCTGCAGCTGTCAGAGAAATGCAGTGATATTTAGCCATACCTATCCATAGTATACACAAGCTAGGCAATTATTTACTACTTAGTAGAATGAGTACTTACTCAGTACCTGGGAATTGGGCATCTGCCGAGACTCCCAGATCCACCGTTCTAGTACATCTCCCCTCCGCTGCTTCAGGTCAGCATGGTGGTGCCTGACCTGCTCACCATTCATGGGTGAGACTGTCCCAGGCCTCCATTTTATACTGCGAGCCCTGGTACTGGAACTGCAGTAGTCTCTGATCATGGTGTTTTACCAGGAGCCATACCATGATTTTTGACTCCTGGATGCCCCAGTGCTGCGCTCTGAATCGAGTGCCTTCACCCACACCAGCCATTCTGCCTACAGTAGGAAGCTACAACCAATTATGGGAAGTATTCCTGCCTGTGAGGTTTAAATATGGCCATTTTCCTGCACTTTCTTATGATTGGCCAGTTTTGAAAAGGCTAAGCTATGGGCAGACCTGCTCACATGAGGTTGGCACTGCTTAAAGAGGTATACCACTAGGCAGATTGAATTGGCTCCCTTACACATTGCTTACACTTACTAACTTGAGCTGTGCTGCGGTTAGCATTACTTAATAGTTAATTAGCACTATATTTGCATTTGGCAATGATTTATTCTTCAGTACAGGTTATATATGTGTCTGGTATCTGTGATTCATGTGTACATACACTGTATGGGGACCTGGAGACTTCTACACTTTATTACAATAACACCTCAAATCTACGCTTACTGTAGTACTCCAGTTCACATATTTATGTTCTGTGGCAGGTTATCCAACATCACACTGTACATAGATTCAGTTCACATGTTTGGTTTGATTTTCCTGTGGTGAGGATCAGTTTGCTGATACCTCATTTATATCTATTGCTATGATGGCTTAGTGGTTAACTACTGTGACTACAGTGTACAAGGTCCTGAGTTTGAGTCTTGCAGAGACAGTTTATTTTGTTGCCTCGCAAAACATGTGCCATTGGATCCAGAGTGATTAAGGCACTTTAAAGCAGTTGTAAGCAGGTTTGCGCGGGTTTGCACAACAGTAAGCACTGCTAACCTCCGGTTACAGTTTCTTACACTCAGTTAGCTTCTACTTTGCTTAATCTGTGTAGGCTATGCTTACCCCTGCGCAAACACACTTAGACACGCTTACTACTGCTTATTTGTGCTTAAACCTGCTTACTAGTGCCTTATTTATTATGACACTGACACTTCACATGTGCATTTCATGCAGTAATCCAGTTAAATGTTATTATGTCGGTTATATGGCAAAATATGTTCATATACAGATTTCACATTGGAAATGGTATGTGCTGCAGTGGGACTTGAACTGGGAATGTCTGTTCATTAGGTGGATGCTCTAACCACTACACTATTGCTGTGCTGCTTCATTTGCATATATATCCCTTGTTATCCTCTTCAGCCTTTTCCGCTGCTTTAACCGTAGCTAAGCAATGGGCAAACCCACGCACCTACAGTTAGCTGTACTTGGGGTTTTAAAAAAAAATAAATACAAAGATTTCTTCATTTTATTTCAATGTACTGTTGCTGCTGAACACATGGGGACTATTGGGGATATGCATACACCTATGCACGGTCTCACTCATTTATTTACACTTTCTTCTGTTCTACTTTACAGGGGCGTGTTTATTCTGAGAGCTCTGCTCTCAGACACGCCCCCTGCACCCATCCATGCTCAGTGTAGGATTTGGAGCTCAGGCAGTGCTCCTTCATTAATATGCATGGCAAGCTGCCGTCCTCCTCTTAAACTGCTGCTTCCGTGCAGGACTAGATTAGTCCTGCATGGAAGATTAGTAAATCCGGGGGAGTAACTTTTTTTACTTGCACCTTTGGCAGCTGTTTTTCTGGTTTTAGGTTTGCACGGGCAGTGAATTATTACTCAAAAGCATATTTTCTTCAAATTTTTGCTCAGATTTATTTAATGTATGACATTTAAAGTAATGAATGTAAACATAATGTAGGTTATACATCAGCTGCTCTTAGTTACTCAGCTGTTCAAATATTACATAGCTGATGTGTAGCTAAGTACTCAAAGAGCTGAGCAAAACATGGTGAAACTGTAGTATCAGAAACAGCCCTTAATACTGCAGCATAAAGTAAAACATTTTTCTGACTTTTATTACATGTCAGTCTTGCCTCCTAGATGTGCCAGTCTTTCAGATAATTATGAGTAGGAGCAGGGATATGGTCGAGTATAACCTTTCTGCAGGAAAACAGATTTGTATATTTTTATCTTAGGACACCTCCAAAATCTAGTCCGTCGGAGAAGCCACAGGGCGGAGACTTAGACGGCTCGACAGGGCTAATGAGGGAATGGCTGGTGGATCCTTCACATCCACCCGACTCCCTATGCTGGAAAATCCCGTATAGCCAAGCCAACAGGGTGAGCTTGCCTCGCAGGCCTTGTTCTGAATGAATCTTGATCGGGAGGATAGCAGATATACCCAGATTACGAGGATGCACCTCAGGTCACCTCAACAACAGCAAAACCATCATGGGTCCCCCCCACTACTAAAGGTGGGTGGGGCCCCACAACTATGGGCTAGGCTATGCAAAAAACCCTCGGGCAGATAGCCTAGTATGAACCTATGAACCTATGAACCTATATGTATTCTTCATAGGTTCATAGGTTGGTAATAGGCTATTGGCCCAAGGGCCTATGTAAGTCTAGCCAACAAGGTTCCCTGGCTTACTCCACCCAAGAAAGTTATTTTCCTGTGCCACTGTCGAGCAGAGATACAGAAGTGATCCCCGGGCTGTATTAAATATTTCCCATCCACTCATCAAGATTTTTTTGAAGAGTCCCAATGAAGAACTTTGCTTGACATAGATGGGTAGCCTGTTCCAGAGTATGGGAAGTCTCTGGGACAGGAATCTATCCCTCCAGCATGTCCTGTTTATTGTGGTGACAAGGTTTAGGTCCCTAGAGCATGTAGCTTGGAGAGATTGGGATTTCTTTAGGTGTAGCATGTCCAACAGCTCTGGGTTTGACATAGCTTTATATGTTAGGCAGAGATCACCTCGGAGTAGGCGATATGCTATGGAGTAAAGCTGGAATATTTTGAGGCGGTCAGTGTAGGGCATTTGTTTGAGGCCAGTAATCCTCTTTGTGAGGTACTTCTGTGGCCTTTCCAGCTGCTGCAGATGTCTTGTGAGGTACATTCCAAAAGGGGCGTTGTACTCTATAATGGGTCTAATGAGTAACGAGTAGAGGGGAACAATGACCTCTTTTTTCCTGGATGAGAACCCTTTTATGATGAGGTGTGCCACGTAGAAGGACTTCCTGAGTACTGTGGCGATGTGACTATCAAAGGAGAGACTACTGTCTACCTGGGTCCCAAGGCCTTTTATCACACATTTGGTGTTAAGTAGATTGCTGCCTATGTGATAGTTCATGGGTACAGAGTTTTTACCAAAGGGGATGACACTGCACTTTTTGGCATTGAGCTTGAGGCCATGGCTTTGACACCAGGCATCTGTCTCAGCGAGGCCCTTCTGTAGAATGTCCACATCATTTGGGGACTTGACTATGGCTCCTAGTTTGCAGTCATCTGTGAACTTCATTAGCCAGAGGTCTTCTGTGTTAGCCTGTACTTCAGAGAATTAGATACCAAACAGGAGAGGTCCCAGGACGGAACCTTGTGGTACTCCACTTGTCACTGCTTTGAGGTCAGATTTGGAGCCTGCAACTTTTACAGTGTGGGTTCTGTCAGTGAGCTAGTTGGCAACCCATCTTGTGAAGTAGGGATTTATACCTAGTTTAGTGAGTTTAGCTATAATTCCAGAATGGGGGGTGGTGTCGAAAGCCTTGGCGAGGTCAAAGTAGGCTGTGTGAACCACCTTACCCTCAACTACAGCTTTGGTGACTGCCTCAAAGAAGTCGATCAGGTTCAGGAGGCATGATCTGCCTTCCACAAACCCAAACTGGGTGAAAACAGTACCTTCAGAAATTATGTGTATTGTAAAAGTGAGTCATAGTATTAAACTTTGACAAGCTATGATAGTTCTGGTGACATAGAAGTATAAAACCCTGACTACTGCCAAAATGATTTGATTTTGATTAATGGCTTTGGTGTTTACTAGGGCTTACACAAGGAATATTGGTATCTATCCTGGGATAGACTAGGACTATTCAGTACCTCAGTCTCCTAGAGGGGAGATGGCAACACAAAGAACTGCCCTTGTACTGGTATTCAGCTAAACAAACAAACATGGTAGATGTCATCAAGGGAGCACAGGAGCACACATACACATATGGAGGACATTGTGGTTGTTGTGGTGACACAGATCACTTGTTCCTTGCCCAGAGAGACAGGTTAGGCCCTAAAAAATATGCCCTTATTGCCAAGATGCCAGCAAGGGCAGATAGTATCTTCATAATTATCTTAAGCACAGGGTTTCTGAACGGTTCTGTCTGCCATGCTGAGGACACCCAGTTCTGGGGAATATATAGGCTTAAGTTCCATTGGGGGATGCTTGATGAGCCTCAGGCACAGGGCTAACCAAGACCTCGGTAAAAAAATTTGTCATGTAAGGGGTTTTTTTTTGTTAGCTAAATATCACATTAAGGTCTGTATTTAAAAAGAGCCAATTTCTAAGTTACCTTAGATTTTAATGTCAAGAACATTATTTGTTGTGCAAGTCACCACTTTAGAACCATGTAACTGACAGTATCAAATCATATTCTATGCAACTTCAGAAACTCCTTGTGTGAATGACTTCTTCAAATAAACTCTTTCAGTAAAAGGAACATCCAAAAAACAAAATAAATTAATATACCTTCACATTTAATAGAGTATCCTAGAATAAAGTGCTGGCCTACCTGGGAG